>NW_028318085.1:837500-1090000 GCF_062004578.1 Staurois parvus | reverse complement strand
TGGGGGACAGCTGTAGCACTGGATTGATGCTGCAGCTGTCTAGGTAAGTAGGAAACTTTCTCAGCCACTTGCATCTTCCCCAGGTCAGTACAAGACTGTGAAAAAACAAAAGGGGGGAATGCGCATCAATCTAGCATAGTAAGAACTTTATTGAAGTAAAAACAAAGTATGCAGTTGCCCTCTCACGTGTCCAATAGGTAGGGTGTTTTATGCAAAGCCACACTAGAGGGAGAATACTAAGACCAGTGGTATAGTAGTGGACTGTTGGCACAACCTCCTTTTTATATTCAGCAGTCCTAAATCCTACCACTACCAGTAGTTCATTAACTCACTGGCTCATTGAATATAAAACCGTTCTAAGTGTACAAACCAGCAGGCCTGAGAAAGGGGTGTCCTGCACGGTAACGTCATTGTGGTCACAGCAGCATCCTTATGAGATGTTCCAGAGGCGAAGTGGTCGGGTACAAGGATTAGCTGAGCTTCATCAACTGCCATTGGAGACCTCGGCATGGAGTATATAACAGGAATGGGCGCATACCATCTTGCCGAAGTCTGACAGCAAGGTGGAGAGGGAGGATGGTGGCTGCCAATGTCCCACTACACCACTAACCCTGGTTGGTAGTATTCCTCCTCTGGTGTGGGTGTAAAAAAAAAAAGAAGCAAGTTGTGAATTGGATACATGAAACTACAACTGCATACTTTTCTTTCGACTTCAATAAAGTGATTTTACTGACAACCCTCTTTTTATGATACAGTATATCCCACCATAATGTTAAATTGCCAGCACGCTGGATCTCAGGTTATCTTCCTTTACACAAAATACCTGTTGATCTGCCAAAGGGAAATGTGCATTTATTGAAGAGATGTACTGATTCATTACATTTTTTTTTTTCTTTTGCCCAGACATACTGGGGTTTATTTACTAAAGCTGGCGAGTCCAAAATCAGACTCCCTTCTGCATAGAAACCAATCAGCTTCCAGGTTTCATTGCCAAAGCTTCATTGAACAAGCTGAGGTTAGAAGCTGATTGGTTTCTAGGCAGAAGGGAGTCTGATTTTGGACTCTCCAGCTTTAGTAAATAAACCCCACTTTGTCTTGTACTCTTGTCCAACCACACTTGGTAAAAATTATTCTTGAAGTTTTATTACTTGCATTACGATGTGTGATTGGACAGCTTGCCCTGCTGTTCAGTACCCCCTTTTTAGGGACCTTTGTTCCACAATAGATTTTGCTTCTACAAGCTGGGATCTGTTTTTCTCCCCTCTATATTGGTGACAGTTATTTTTACTGCAGACGGCACTGGAAAGCTGCTTGCAGTAAAGCCTTTTCTTGCAGACTGTTCATTTTAAGCAGCTGATCTCACAGGGGGCAGCTGATAGGTGACCTGTAGACATAAAAGCTTGGAAGAAGCTTAGCTGTTTGAAAATGGAATTCGCTGCTTAAAGGAGGGAAGAACCCCATGCCAAGACAGCTGCATGATTGACATCATGATCTGCATTGCCTGGCTGTGTTCAGTGTCCAGCTACTGAAAAGCACTTGTTTGCTCTTGAGCAGGCTTTTACAGAGTGTTGGCTTGTTGTGCTGAAAGAAGCTCCTTTATATGGCCTGTGTGATTAAAAAGATATTCTTGTAATCTACAAAAACACACCCTCAGGATAGAAGTATGGGACCCGCCATTACATATTTATCAACTGTAGTAAAGAAAAAACAGAGCGCACCAACCTTGCGCATTACCTCAGCAAGCAATTCGTAGATTTATTAATATAGGAAATATACTCCAAAGAGTAGCAATACAACAGGCATATAAAATCCCAGAAACCAGTCCCTGGATTAGGAGACATGTGCGAATCCCATCAGGAGGGGAGACTCAGGATGAAACTGATGCGTTTCGAAGGGGCCCTTCATCAGAGCTGTTTTTTCTTTACTACAGTTGATAAATATGTAATGGCGGGTCCCATATTTCTATTCTGAGGGTGTGTTTTTGTAGATTACAAGAATATCTTTTTAATCACACAAGCCATATAAACAAGTTTCTTTCAGCACAACATGTCTCCTAATCCAGGAACTGATTTCTGGGATTTTATATGCCTGTTGTATTTTGTGAGTATATTTCCTATATTAATAAATCTTTGAATTGCTTACTGAGGTAATGCGCAAGGTTGGTGCGGTCTGTTTTTTGTTCTTTACTACAGTTTATATCGAGCTTTCCCAGCTTCGCATTAGAGCTGCACAACCTTTGATCTTTCTTGGAGGAACTTCCATATATCATACTTTATATTGGTCCACCGGTGTTCTACTAGTCTGGGTCCCCGAGCGCGGGAGGTGAATCTGTGATTACATATTTATCACCCTGGTCCATTACCTTGCAAGTAACAGACTTGGAACATGCAGCCAGTAAAATCTGAAAAGTGGAAGCTCCATACTGTATGTTTGAGGTCAGCGAATCCCCACGATTACAACGCTGGGACCTGCAGCTTTTAAAAACAAATTATTTCTGTAAAGCAACAGCTTTATGTTCTAGTAGAAAGAACATGCCTATTCCATGATACTGTGGCTGAACAAATGAGACCTCTGAATAGTGTTTTTACGCTGGTCGTGTGATATCGCCAGTCTCCACTGCTCGCCCAATGAGGGTAAAATGAAAGCGTATATAAATCCAAAAACAAAGATGTAAAGTCAGCCATAGATGGCCTGAATCTCAGCCAGTTCAGCAGTGACCAGCTTAGAGTCAAACCATCTATGGGCGGGCTGATTGTACTAAAATCGATTGTTGTAGATTTGGGTACAATCAGCCTGTCAGATTTTTCATGCAACTATTGCCACTAGCAATAATCATTTTATTCTCCTGGCCCTGGCAGGGATGCCCTTGACCCCAATACCCCACTCACTATAGCTCTGTGGTAGGGATTCCCCCATCAATGCTGATCTTGTTGATGGAGGAATCAAGCGATTTTTCTTTCCAGCAACCTATGGTTGCAGTAGTAATTTCAGTGTCTGAAGATGGGTGTATGGAAGATCTGATGATAATCTTCAATTGCCGGTGATCTATCCAATACTAAGGTGATGTGTCCAGTAGTGTTAAGATTGCGCACTCACCAGATGCACAATCAAATAGCGCATTTAGAGATAACATAGGCACACCCCCTATGATTATGTGCAATAGTACGAAACGCGTCAGAGGAGCTACAACGTCGTGACGTCACGGTGCCACGTGGGTCCCGGTGGCCGTCTTGGATCTCAGTACATGGTCATTGATTTCTGTTCCCTATACATCTGCATTGTTTGGAATAAACATACACCTTTTAAACGGTATCGCGCTATTGGCCTCCTCTTTTTGGGCTCCCTGTGAGCTTTTAACAACCCACAGAGCTGCATCAGGAGAACAGCAGAGCCATTGCTGATAGCAGAGGAAGCAGTGAGGGAACACTAGACCAGACCATACTCACCTTTAACGGGGCCTCCATTTGATCTACTGAGAGTGTTATCTCTAAATGCGCTATTTCATTGCGCATCTGGTGAGTGCGCAATCTTTACACTACTGTACTATTGAAGATTATTATACTTTGACACTTAACATCTTATTAAGGTTTTAGCGCTGCACCCATTTTATATTGATATGAAAAATCCAGTATGGGGAAAAAAACCTAGACATGAAGGGACAGGATATGTTATTTGTAAGAGTGCTTGGTGAAAATAAAGAAAAGTCTGCGCGAAAAAAAGCAAATGCAGTTACCACATCTAAGGTCAGGTAAGCTGCAATATATTGGTTTTCAATTTAGATGCGCTTGAAAGAATAATATTATTATACAGGATTTATATATTATTATTATTATACAGGATTTATATATTATTATTATTATACAGGATTTATATATTATTATTATACAGGATTTATATATTATTATTATACAGGATTTATATATTATTATTATTATACGGGATTTATATATTATTATTATACAGGATTTATATATTATTATTATACAGGATTTATATATTATTATTATTATTATACGGGATTTATATATTATTATTATACAGGATTTATATATTATTATTATACAGGATTTATATATTATTATTATACATGATTTATATATTATTATAATACAGGATTTATATATTATTATTATTATACGGGATTTATATATTATTATTATACAGGATTTATATATTATTATTATACAGGATTAATATATTATTATTATACAGGATTTATATATTATTATTATTATTATTATACAGGATTTATATATTATTATTATACAGGATTAATATATTATTATTATTATACAGGATTTATATATTATTATTATTATTATTATACAGGATTTATATATTATTATTATACAGGATTTATATATTATTATTATTATACAGGATTTATATATTATTATACAGGATTTATATATTATTATTATAATACAGGATTTATATATTATTATTATACAGGATTTATATATTATTATTATACAGGATTTATATATTATTATTATTATTCAGGATTTATATAGCACCAACAGTTTGCTCAGCGCTTTACAATATAATGGGAGACAATACAGCAACAATACAGTTCAATACAAGAGGGATAGGAGGGCCTGATCCTGGGAGCTTACAATCTAGGAGGGAGGATGGCAGTATCTCTGCAATGTATAGTTGAATATGGCAAAGCCTGAGTACTGGTTACTTGGGGAAAATTAGGATTTTAATAGAATAGAGTGGCAGTAGCAACATTCAACGAATGATCTTGTTGTAAGGCCACCTAAGCATCTCCCCTCTCACCAGAACAGGCACTCCCATGGCAAGCCTGCTTTAACTGACAGCTGGTGAGGCAACTCCGTATAAAGAGAAATCTTGGGCAATTGCACTGCACAAACTAAAAGAGGATTTCATTTATCTCAACAATGGCGCTCTCAACAGACCCCTACCCTGCTAGAGAAGGTTTCTGACCTAGGCCACATCAACATATGGAGCTCCTGGACTGAGTTTTTTGAGATTCCCAGGAGTTCTGCAGTGAACTGCAACCCTAAGAAACCTGCTTAGTCTGGTTGTGAAGTAGATGATAGTTGGGAAGACATTGTCCCACACTTCCATTCCTACCCTACTACATTCTCTGCTTAGGGCTCATGTACACTGAAGCTGATAAACTGACGTTCAGGAGATGTTCAGCAGTTTTTCCAGCAGCCCCTGAACTCTCCCTGGTGTTTTCCTCTGTGTCCATGTACACATCGTCCTTTACAGGCAGTTGAGTTTACAGTCGCTTTTTTGAACGCGCCTAACTTGCATTCAGGAGTAGATTTTACCGGCTTTTCAAACGCTTGTAAATGCGGTAAACCGCGTTTTTATAAGCGTTTGCGTTTAGAAGCGGTTTTTAACTGTTCCATATGCAGATGCTGTCCAGAGACTTTTTTCATCATCAGAAATGCATGCAAAGCATTTTCCATGTATTCAAATGGACCCGGTACACCAGCGCAGTCAGTTCCAGGTTTCGCGTGAAGGAACAAAAGGTAGAACATGCCGCGTTATTCTCATGATGGGATCCATAGTGAATACAACCAGAAAAGACAGGTCATCTCTACACATACTGCTCTCTCTGCTTCTGCTTTCTTTATTTCTCTCAAAATGTCTGAAATAGTTTATTTACCATTTTTCAGTGCATTCTGGGCATTTGGGAAGGACTCCTGAGGTTATCTTTTAAAAACGCTTCTAAATGTAAATGCGGTATGCAAACTCGGCTAAACGGACGTTTTTAACCTATGTTTTTCCATCAGTTTCCATCGTTCAGAAGAGTTTTCCAAACGCCCCGTGCACATGAGCCCTTACTCTACCCACCCTACACTTACCCCCTTCTTGTCCCATCTTCTTTCTTCTCCTCACTGCCCCCCCCCCTCCCACCCCCAGTCTTGCCTGAGAAACCAGTTGAAAATCAGTGTGTGTGACCTTGCCATTTCCCACCAGGCATACTTAAATTGGAAAATCTAAGGAGCCAGGTGGAAAATTGTTAGCTGAACAGTGGCTGAATCCAGTTAGATGCAGCGGCTGTTTAATTTTACCAGGCACTGGCTGCGGCTGTCAGAATACAATAGCCACAGCAGGCCATTCCTCTATCTGTGCTATATAACATGGAAAGGGGAATCTGTTAGATTTTGTTCAAGCTTCAGGCTGAATCGTTACATAGCACTACATACTAACTCAATGGTGCACTCTTATATCGCTCTAATTCCTCAGGCAACTTTTCACAACTCCACAAGGTATCATTTGCACTAAACCAGTGGTTCTCAACCTTCCTAATGCCGCGACCCTTTAATACAGTTCCTCATGTTGTGGTGACCCCCAACTATAAAATTATTTACCCAGAAATTATAATTCATGAGTGTCGTTTTACCTCCAATACTGCTGCTTTCAACACAGTAGCTGCTTTCTACACAGTAGCTGCTTTCTACACAGTAGCTGCTCTTTACACATCGGAAATATGTGTTTTCCGATGGTCTTAGGCGACCCCTGTGAAAGGGTTGTTCGACCCCCAAAGGGGTCGCGACCCACAGGTTGAGAACCACTGCACTAAACCGTAATACCACCACAAAAGCCACTGAACTACTATACTGCATGGTGGATCAGATTTTAATCCTTTATAAGTTGCGTTGTTTACACAGATTGAACAAAAATCATAAGTGAACTACAGAAAGTCTAACATTTGCCTGGTGTTCTTTAATTCAGTATTGCATGGTGTTATTTTTCAGTTCTACATTCCCTTACAGTGCTAGTGTTAACACATGCTGAATTCCAAAATACAATTGATCCGGCACGTTTTATCCCTGAATAGAGCAGACAAAAGTTGAACAGGCAAGCGTCTGTCCTGTCCCCTCAGTACTTTCAACTGTTGTCAGCATTTAGCAGTGTGCACTGGCTTTTTATTCATGGGTGCATTGTAAAGGTGTGTGTTGCAGTCTATTGTTGGTTGCATTAAACTCTGTATTTGTGCTGCTTTTCTATCAAAGTAGAGCAGCTGCTGCTTATTGATTGCTGCTTTTAATTTGTCTAAAACTGTACAAAACCACAGGTCTGCGACTAAAAAGCTGTTTATTTTCATCTAATTTCCATGTATTTTGGTGCGCTGAAAGTAAATAAAATATTGAAAAAACTCCTAGACGTCATGAATTGCCACAAAATTCAAAATGGTCTTCAAATTTATCAAATTTTTTTTAACCAAATTTAAAGTCCAAATTACTATTAAGTAATTCACATAAGTACATTTAAGATATAAAATGCCAAAAAAACCTTAAAGGGGTTGTCCAAGTTATGTAAAAAAAAATATAGCACTGTGAATCTGATGGTCAGTAATATATACATAAGCTAAGCAAGTTTTAGGGAACAAAAATTCTATTTCCTCATTTCCCTAGTTCTCTTCTGGCCCTTTGTTGTTATTTGCAGGTAAACAATCTCTGCCCCCCCCCGCCTTGCAAAGGTGGTGAATAAAAGTGCTGCTCTGAGTGACATGTCTGACTACTGGGATACTCAGCATCATGCTGTACGTGTAAGTCTCAGCCCTGAGTCTGTGCTTCTAATGGTAGAAGGGGTTCATCTTTCCTGAAGAATCCAGTGGGTGGGATACCAAATACCCTTGTTTTCTGTGTCTATGGGACAGTCGAGACCGACAAAATCACTGGACCAAGAAGAGTTGGCAGCCGAGGGTGCTAACAGTTGGTGAAAAAAATGTCCTCCGAGAAACTTTGCTACCTCCCCATAAAGTTCTTTTACCACCTCTCCACATAAAATTGGGATTGATGAAGCAATTCGTAAAATCACTTCCAAGAGATGGAGAATGCTTCAAATACTTGGTAACCAAGTTTCCAGGCCTGTTGGAGGAAAAATTGAAGGAAGGCGTGTTCGTCGGACCGGACATTAGAAGGCTTATAGTTGAGTTGTCAATATCATGACGGATCCTCAAAAAGAAGGGTGGATTGCATGTAAAGAAGTCCTACAGAAATTTTTAGGCGATAACAAAGATCCTCACTACAAAAAGATTGTTGGACGAATGCTGAAGGCATTTCAAGCTTTAGGTTGCCTGATGAGTTTGAAAGTGGATTTCCTCCAGTCCCACCTTGACTGCTTTCCTGAAAATTTGGGAGCTGTGAGTGAGGAACAAGGTGAATGATTCCACCAAGACATTAAAGAGATGGAAAGGAGATACCAGGGAAAATGGAGCATTACAATGATGGCAGAATACTGTTGGATGCTTCAGAGAGACATTCCAGATGCGACTCCCAAGTGTAAATGCACCAAGAGGAGCCTCACAGGGAAGAAGAATAGAGTTTAGTGTGTGTAGGTGAGCTCATTTCAGTTCAAAAAAGGATTTTCATGAAAAAATCCTAATAAAACTTTAATTTTATAAGTCTATTTCCATTTATTTTGAGGTATTGCCTTTTTTAACATAGTTACTTAAATTGTCAGGCAACGTGATGTCCTCTGACATAATGGAGGTCATGTTCGGATTCAGCGCACCAAAAAACATAAAGATTACGTGGAATAACCAAGACCGCTCTTGGAAGTAAATTTTTTTGCAGACCTGTGTACTTTACATACTTTGCATTTAAAGGTTTTTTTTGTTTAGGGTGTTTTCAAGCTATACAAAGGTGCAATACTAGCCACATTACAATCCATATAAATGTTTCTATTGTATATATTTTTTGGTCATTTTATATATGTGTTTTTGGATCAACATTATTTTAGTGTATTTCTTCACCCCAGGAACAAAAAATTGTCAGTAGCTATAGATACTGTAGCTGCTGACTAAAACAAAACAAAAAAGACCTTTTACCTGTCCAAGGATCCAGCAGCATCCTCACCTGAACCAGTTCTTCATTGCTCTTCGGTCCCCGGCGTCGGCATGTTAACTGTGGGCACTGCACTGTGAATGGTTACGCAGCCTTTTGGGACCTGGGACGTGTCCCAGAAGGTAGTGGGCAAAGAGGAGGGGGGGGGGGGGGGGGGGAGGAGAAATACCACTGCTGCAATCCGAGTGGGAGTGGGTACCACCCCTCAGGGGGAAAAAAAAAAAACTTTCCAAAAGTAGTAATGGAGGGTGAGAGGAGACAGAAAAAGTGTAACTGTAGATGGGCATTTAATATGGCAGCCCAAATACATATATACTAACTGCCTTATCTGCCAAAAGATTTGTGATTCTGTGATCCTTGCACCCCTGCCAGATGGCAAAGCCGGGTCAGAGACCTCACTTTCTCCACTGCAATTAGGCAATATGGCTTTGTCCCCAATGTACCACAATTCTTGATTAGTCAATGAAGGAGCAGCACCCCACTGTTTAAGAAAGCACTGAAGAAGCAAGTAAGCAGGTATCATGTGTTAGACTGACAGCATTATGCACAGTAGGAGAGCCTGTTTGCTTTTCAGCACTTCCCTTTTCTCCTTTTAGAAGATCTGCTTGCTGTAGGAGGTATATGGGGAGTGAAGTTGACTTGCTATATTTTATTAACCTCACTGAAAATTGAATTATTACTGATCACAGTAAATTTATATACGAAAAACAGTACAGCTGTTTTTTTTTTTTTTTTAAATGCATTTCACTGGTAGGTTCATTATGTGCAAATAAATCTACAAGGCTATAGAAGAAGAATAGCCCAGTAGGAAATGTTAAAGCTCTTTAGTATGTAAATGCCGTATAAGCTCTTTAGTATGTTGCCGACATGCCAATTAAACGCAAACTTGCACCTCAACCTCCGTGCATAATTATAGGTGTGGTGTTCTCATCCATCCTGTAATCACAATTGGCCATCTCCTATCTCACAATCTGAAGCCAGCTTGTACATCTATTCTGACACTGGCTCACCAATGGCCTTGCAATATAAATACTGGAATAGCCCTTTTTGCACACAAGACTCTAATGTTGGGTCCTCTTCTGTTTTCTGCAATGCCTGTTCTCAGCACTCAGGTAATGTATGTAAATGTCAGCTGTACTAAAAAGGCCTCTTGCTAGATTTGGGAAAAAAAGGGGCTGAGGTCTGCCTGTAAATGTGCCGAGGTTACTTTCTTGAGTTGCAAAGCAGGGTGGATGTCGTCTAGACCGAAGGACTGCGGAGGAGTAAGTGAGTCTTTAATAATGCTTTGGAAATAAATCATTAATGCTGCATTTATGTATTGGAGACTAGCAGTGGGATATCATTTTGGCATAAATATGGCCTGTTGAACAACCTAGGCATATATTTTCCAGTTTTCGTTTCTTCTGCCACAGTTGGAAGGAAAGCAATTTGCTTGATTCCCCCATCAACACAGTCAGTGTTAATGGGGGAATCCTTCCGGCAGCACCATTGTGTTCTCCTTGTGGGGAGCCTTCCCTGCCAGCAAAACAAAATGAGTTTTGCTGGTTATAGCGGGCAGCACTAATCGTTTGGGGGGGGAAAAAACTGGCAAGCTGGTTGTACGCAATTCAATTGATCGACTTGTGTACAACCAGGGCTTATACTTGGATCGGAATTTAGGCTGGCCCATGTAGAGCCGGCTTAAGACTCCCATGATCCCTAACTGAATTTTGGTGCCTAATCACTGTAAGGCCCTTTTCATGCGTCATCTTTAGGATGTTGCATTTCCTCAGATTATTCCACGCAGTGGAGATTTTCTGCTCTGGTAGGTGTTTAAAAAAAAAAAAAAAATTTTTTTTGGGGGGGACAGCAGGGTTAATAAAAACCCCTAAAATTTCCTGTGTCTCTTGGGACTGCCACATTAGAGGTTTACCACCTGCTAAACTTTTGTGTTAGTAGCTTGTTTTTTTCCACAGGGAGAAAAGTGCTCAGTATTGTATAGGATCAGATAGCTTCCTGACTACTCCATCACTTTATCTATTGGGAAGGTGAGATTCTGAGTTCCCAGCTCCACCCACCAGCCAGTTGTTTGCTGTGTTGGAGTTTTCTTTTTATATCACATAAAGTTAAAGTGGAGCTTCACCCAAAAGGAGACGTTCTGCTTTAAGGCCACGCCCCATTAAGGCTTGGCACCTTTGGCAGGGAAGGGTGTACCGGATTTTGACAGGTACCGGATCCCACTTCCACTGCAATCACCTAGGTCATTGGTAGAAGTAGAAGTTGTCTCTAACCCCCCCCCCCCCCTCGGCCGTTGTCTTCTAGGACAGGTGACAGGTCCCAGAAGACTACAGGACCGTTTATAAAGCTAGCACTAGTTGCGCGTGCACAGTGAGCACCCAACTGTGAAGCCGCAAGCTGTTACAGCCGGGTGCCCACACTGAAGATGCAAGGGACACAGGATGGCTGGTGAACCCAGTTGATGTGAGGACACCGCTGGATTGAGGGACAGGTGAGTGTCTGTATTTTTAAAAGTCAGCAGCTACAGTTTTTTTTAGCTGCTGACTTTTATTTTTTTAAATTTTGACTGGAGCTCCGCTTTAAGGTGGACCTGCATCCACAAAATGCACTTTCTCCTCAACTTCTTCCCCCCTCCACTTTCACATTTGAAGACTTTTCATAGTACGTATTCTCTGTTCCTGTGCAACCCCCACTTCCTGATTTCTCACCTAGGCGAATGACCTAGATCGCCTACCTGCCACATCCTGAGGATGTCCACATTACCTTCCCAGGAGGCAGTGGAGCGAAGTATTTCAATGGCATGTATGCATAGATATATTGCTGGAGGAGGGAACTGGCAATGACCTGTAGCATGTCTGCATATTTGCAGATATCCCTGCTCATGCACAGTCACACCACAGTTCTCAAGTCTTTTGGGACAGAGACTTTGCAGCATGTGTAGGCGTGCGCTGGGAATTCTGTAGACTTGGTAAGAGAACATCAACTTGTCTGCGCATGTGCAGGATTGAAACCAGAAAGAGGAGTTTCAAGATGGTGACAACTACAAGGAATACAACACTAGACTCCATGAGATACCGTATTTTTCACTCCATAAGACGCACCTGACCATAAGACTTACCTAGATTTTAGAGGAAGAAAACGTAAAAAAAAAATATTCTGAACCAATGGACTGCAGACATAGTACAGGAGATGACCAGAGACTGCAGACCTTTGGGGAGGGGGTACCCAAATTTGACAGGTACCTTCTCCCACTTCCGCGGAGTTGTCCTCCTCATAGTCTTGTGGGACACGTGACAGATCCCAGAAAACTACACTACAGGTGGCCATTCACAAAGCACAGCACTTCTTGCGCATGTGCAGTGGGCACCCGGCTGTGAAGCTGCGAGCTGTCGCAGCCTAGTGCCCACACTGAAGATGCCGGGGAGAGAAGACGGCCGGTGAAAGCAGGACACCGCTGGACCGAGGAACAGGTAAGATAGAGGAACAGGTTCTTATACACAGTAGAGCCAAGTGGCCTTCCCGGTATTCTAACATGGCAGCGGCAGGAATACCTGGCCGGCCGCTCCATAAGACACACACATTTTCCCCCATTTTTGGGGGGGAAAATGTGTCTTATGGAGCGAAAAATACGATATATTGGGTGTTTTGTCATATACATGTACAAATCCACAGAAAATTACTTGGAACCCCCAGACATATATTTTTTTATTTTTCCTCAAAGCAGAGGCCTTGGAGAATAAAATGTTGGCTGCTGCAATTTTTTTTAATAGTTAAAGCCAGGGAACACTGTGTTAAAATATGTAGAGGCAGTTGACCTAATTTAGGAGCATGAGTAATTTCCATAGGTAAATAATGTTTTTTTTTTTTTTTGCAAAGTAACTGCTTTTACCGTTTGCATTCTTTATCTTGATAATAAACGTTTCCCTTTCCTTTTCTGCTAATACAAGGGGTAATACCAGTAACCTTTGTCTAAACATGGCTTAGTAAAGTGCTTTACATGTTATGGAAATTCTTGAAATGAAGTCGGCTTCGTTAAGCAGAAAGCTTTCCATTCTGTGCCAGAAACACAAACAGCTAGTCAGGCTTTAACTTGTACTTTGAGCCAGTTGAAATTCCTCAGCAATGACTGAGCAGTGCTTTCTCAGTGCAGTCAGGATACACTGGACTCCCAGAGCCATGTCAAAGGAGCAGCTTTGTAGCCGAGGTTAGTCGCGGCTGCAGATATCTCTCCTTTTCTCATTTGTAGCTAGCTATACTACCTCTGTGCAGTAGGTGTGACATGATCTGCAACCGCTACACTGGATGACATGAAGGAGTTACTGAAGTTGGCAATTCAATAGCTATACGAGCTTCTAAAAAGTAATTTTTCTCTGAAACTGTGCTACGTTTTTCTGGATTCACAATGTTGCATCCTTTCCCCGACTCTAATTTTTTCCTAGCTGAAAATTCAATTGCTATAGTATCACTTGTGACGTAGCCCTTTTAAAGTGGTTCTAAATTCTATGCATTAAGGTTAAAAAGCTTCTGCAAGCCGTTCTCCCCCAGCCCCCCTATTTGTACTTACCCGAGCCTGATGTCAGTCCAGCGATTGTGCGCGCAAGAGCAGAAGCTCATTGGCTCAGACACGGCAGCGGAAACCATTGGCTCCTGCTGTCCACCACAGCCAGTAAGGAGGGAGCAGGGGTGGAGCTTCACTCACAGAGCCGGCTCGGGAGTAAGCACACGAGTGGCCCCATAGCAAGCAGCTTGCTATGAAATTGATATAATTTTTTTGCTCACAAATAGAGCTTTCTTTTGGTGATATTTGTTCACCACTGAGTTTTATTTTTTTATTTAATGAAAATAGACAAATTTTTTTGAAAAAGATGATCTACTTTGTTATAAAACATATCCAATAAAAAAAAACCCACGTATCAAATGTCTTCATAAATTTAGGAAAAAATTTATTCTGCTACGTCTTTTGATTATAAAAAAAAAAAATCCCAATAAGTGTATATTAATTGGTTTGTGTGAAAGTGATAGAATCTGCAAATGATGATTCTGTGTGCGTATATGTACTGGAATTTGCACAGATATGACACTATTACTGGTAATGGCGTAGATTAACGACTTATGATGTGATAGTGCGGATGGCAATCTGGCACTAGCTGACACTGTCTGGGATGTACACTAAGGCTACTTTCACACTGAGGAGTTTTTGAAGTGCTTTTGCGTTAAAGCAGCTGAAAAATGTTTCCCTATGAATGTCTATGTATGTTTTCGCACTGGGGAGTTGTACTTCTGTTGCAGTGTAACAACTGTTTGCAGCAGCTTTAGAGCATGTTTGTTCAGTTAAAAAAAAAAAAAAAAAGTCCCAAAAATATCTTTTCTCATTGAAATCAATGGGAAATGTCACCAAGAAGCGTTTTTGGTGCAGTTTTTAGGTCACATGTCCTTTAAAAAAAACAAAAAACGATCAGAAAGCGCAGTAAAAACGTGGCAAAAGCGCTTAAAGTGGAGCTCCACCCAAAAGGGGAAGTTCTGCTTTAAGGACTGCTCCCCGTTCCCCATCAAGGAATAGCTCCTTTGGGGGGGGGAAGCAGGTACCCAAATTTGACGGGTACCCGCTACCACTTCCAGTTCGATTGCCTAGGCCAGTGGTCGGCAAGCCGCGGCTCGCGAGCCACATGCGGCTCTTTACAAGCTTAAATGCGGCTCTTCTGTGTGCCGGGCGCCCGCTCCCCTCCCCTCCCTCCTCTCGGACGGGCGTGTGCCAGGCGGCCGCCCCCTCCCCTCCCCTCCCTCCTCTCGGACGGCCGCCCGCTCCCCTCCCTCCTCTCGGGCGGCCGTCCCAAAAGTCAGGACTCTGCAGCTGTCAGGATGTAGGCGGGGCAGCCAGGATGTAGGCGGGGCAGCGTGACGAACTCCTCCCCTCTCACAGTCCGCCCTGAAGACCAGAACGGCGCGGGAAGCACGACGAGAGGAACGCGCGGAGCAAAGGTAAGTGAATTGACACAGGGGGGACTTACTATATGGGGGATGAATTACTATATGGGGGGACTTACTATATGGGGGGGGGACTTACTATATGGGGGGGACTTACTATATGGGGGGGGGACTTACTATATGGGGGACTTACTATATGGGGGACTTACTATATGAAGGATGAATTACTATATGGGGGATGAATTACTATATGGGAGATGAATTACTATATGGGGGATGAATTACTATATGGGGGATGAATGACTATGGGGGGGATGAATTACTATGGGGGGATGAATTACTATATGGGGGATGAATTACTATGGGGGGATGAATTACTATGGGGGGATGAATTACTATGGGGGATGAATTACTATGGGGGATGAATTACTATGGGGGATGAATTACTATATGGGGGATGAATTACTATATGGGGGATGAATTGCTATATGGGGGATGAATTGCTATATGGGGGATGAATTACTATATGGGGGATGAATTACTATATGGGAGATGTATTTTGTTTTAAAAATGTGGCTCTCAAAATAAATTTCAATCGTGGTTTTGGCGAGATTTGGCTCAGTTGGAAAAAAAAGGTTGCCCACCACTGGCCTAGGCGATCGGAAACGGAAAGTGTCCTCCCTCCCTGTAGTCTTTTGGGACACGTGACAGGTCCCAGAAGACTACAGGACCATTCATGAAGCGCAATGCTACTCACTCATGCACAGTGGGCACCCGGCTATGAAGCCGCAAGTTATCACAGCCGGGTGCCCACACTGAAGATGCCGGCCTCCTGGAATACAGGACGGCCTGTGAAACGGGCTGCGGGGGACACACCACGGGACTGAGGGACAGGTAAGTGGCTGTTTTTTAAAAGTCAGCAGCTACAGTTTTTGTAGCTGCTGACTTATTTTTTTGACAGGATGAGTGGAATTCCGCTTTAAGCATTTTTTGCCTTGTTTTTGCAGCGGATCAGTGTGAAAGTAGCCTAACTGACGCTGACATCAATAGTGACATTAATACAGTAATCAATGGCAATACTGTACTCGTGAAAGTGGCTGGTAAGGGGTTAACATCAAGGGGCAATCAGTGTTAACTGTGTTCCTAACAGATGTAATGTGTGCTGCTTTTACTTCCCAATCTGGCTGGCTTTTTTTTTGTTTTTTTTTCTCCCTGCTTTGCAGGGCGAAGAAAGAGGTCAGTTTTGCTCATCTGTGTACAGAGCCTTGGGTGTCTGCTCTGTGATTGGTTAAACCATTGGCCAGGACCTGCTGACAAAATCCCGCTGTAGCCAATTACAGCGGGGTTTAGCAGCAGGCACTCTCTCCTAACCCAGAACAGGCTGGATGAGGTACATGATCCAACCTACCTGCGCTGCCTACACGTAGTAAATGTGCTGTTAGTGGGAAGCAGTTAAACTGGGTATACATGTACATTATTTACAGCGGGTTGTACAGAATAAGAAAATGACGGATCCCTGCATCAACACAAGCAATGTATATGCAGGGATCCACTTCTCTATTGTATTCTGATAGTAGGGACTTGCTGTTTTATCTCAAAGTAATTGATTTTTTTAAAATGCCTGTTTCAAGTTTACCTGTATGTAAACTAATGAATAAAACGGCTGATGAGATCAAAGCAAACAGGAGTAGGCAGGGGCGGACTGACCATTTGGAAACTCAGGCACTGCCCGAGGGCCCAGGATCAGTAGGGGGCCCTATGAGATGCCCCTGGTACCTTTTTCATAGGCTTTTTTGAGTTTGGGCAAGGATACAGGGGCCCCATGATCCCTTATTGCCCGGGGGCCCCATGAGTTGTCAGTCCGCCCCTGGGAGTAGGTCTCATTCTTCTTCTACCTGGGGCACATTATATGCTTTTTTTTTTTTTTTTTAACCCCAGCTCCAAAATCTAAGACTCCGTCCTTCCAGAAGGTGTGGGTGTTGGAAAAGCTCATCACCTTGCATTGAGGAATGCAGGGAAGGGGGCCTGCCAGAACGTCAACCTCAGGGCAGGAAGTGTCCTTTTTATTAATTTGTAATCTTTCTTAGATACTTTATTGTGCGTTAATTAGATCTCCTTTTATCTGATCTTGTACGTACATACACAGGGAGAGGGAGTGGCAGCCCAAGGATCCAAGCACGCTACAGATTTTCAAAGCTACCAGGACATTTAAAGTGTTCCTAAACCCAGGACCCTGCATTCACTATATCTTGTCTCCCACAGTACACAGAACATGAAAATGCAATTATGTCAGTAAATATAAACTGCTAAATACCTTTTCTCATCAGCAGTTAGAGCAGTCTTGTGACTTCTATCAGTGGCTAGCAGAGCACTGGTTAAAGCTTGTAGAACCTATTTTCATTCTCCCCTGTGCAGATCACATGCACCCTCCCAAGAAAGAAGAAAAAAAAACTCTCTAGCAATATACACCAAACTGAGCATGTGCAGCTTTCCCCCAAGGCTCTGTTCTATCTGCAGATGGATTGGGGATTGTGAAAGAAGGGGAGGATAAGAGAGGATCAAACATCCTTTTTACATATTGCAGATATGCATATTTACAATTGACTCTTTGCAGTCTGTGACATGAAGCACCATCAATGGAGTGGTAGAGACTGTGATATATAGGCTGTTATCATGGCTTTAGGTCAGAAAACAGATCTCAGAAGCCAAAGGTAATGAAGAGGTTGCCTCTTCTTTGGTTATATTGGGATTCGATGAAGCGCGCTACTGATGAAATGTGAATTTAACACCAGGCCACCTTTTCATTTTGTGATGTCCAATTTAAACTATATCTAGAGCCAAAACATTTTTTTTTTATTTTGGATGGAGTAGAGAAAAGCTTAAAAAAAACAAACCCTGCCAGGATTTTGGTTTTAATTTATTTTTGGTAACTTGTGTCCCATTTGGATGAATGTTTGTTCCTGTTGTGCCTACAGGACATGAAATGGAGAAGAAATCTCTTGAATGTGAGGGAAATCACATCTTGGACAGTTGTAATTGGAATCATCTATCTATTTACCATCTATTTCTGCATTGATGACAACGGATTTTGTTTTTCTTCTTCATTATCGGTCCCAGGAACAGTGGTCACAAGGACAAATGGAGAGTGCAAATCTCCTTAGTGGGGACATTAACAAGCCAACAATAGTTTTAGGCACACAACGCCAAAAAATTGGTTTTAGATATTTCAAAGTGGAAGTCTGGTCAAAGCCTAACTAAGCCTGAACCTACTCTCACCCCTTTAATAAGCCTTTAAATGAAAGATGCCTATACCTGCTTAATCTATGGGCGCTCCAGTCCAGTGATAGGCTCTTCCCAGCAGTGGGCTTCAGGGGGTAGGAGAGCAGCAACAACCACTGCAGTTCCCGGGCAGTGTTGTCACCCATTGACTACTTACTATGGGGCATCCGTGATCTCTATCCCTTCTCTCCCCTGGAGTTTGGCTTCAGTTTGTTAGTGTATTTAGATTTGCTAGTACATCTAACACTCCCTTCAGACTGACAATGCTGTCGTCCAAAGGTGCCCCCTGTGTTCCTCCATCCAGAGTGGAGGCACTCTAATACAGGAGGTTTTACTGGTCAGATCACCAGGTGAAAACGGGGGGGGGGGGGGAGAGATTTAAGAAAAAAACAAAAAACCGGCAGTCACATTTTAAGACTGGTAAGCTGCAATCTATTACCTTTTTGGGTTTAGTACAGTTTTAAGCAGGTTAACCAGTCACTGCCTTCAGAGCTACAGAAGCCAACTGATTGGCTCCACAGTGATTAAAGCTGTCAGGTGACCACACACTGGGCACCCAGCAGGGATCAGTGTAATTGCTGTACTGACATGCCACTTATAGAAGCGGTGAACATCTCTCAGAAACCAGTTTAATTGGTACCTGGGCAAAGAAAAATATTTGAATTGCAGATAAAATTGCTTTTTTATTGCCCATTGAGGAACACAATTTAGTAATTCTTGGACTTTAGGGTTATGATCCTCTGTTCAGGAAGGTAGGCATTAGCTTTTACAGTGAGTACAACAATCCAGTTGTCTTTTTTTTGGGGGGGGGCGGACACAAGGTTGTACTATAGCCTACCTTCCTGAAGGTGACAATAAAACGTGAATGCCCAAGAATTTTACTTCCTGTGACCCTCAATGGACTTCAAGAAAAAGATTTTACAGTAAGTACAAAAAATGTATGTATTTTTTTGCTGTAGACAGAGAAGGGTTAGAAGAGTTTTTTGTCCTTTTTTAGTGAGGATTTTTCCCTTCACTTGTGTTGGTGATGGGTGGCAGCAGAGACAAACATTAAGGGGAGAGCTAGTACTAAGAAGTTTCAACCCTTCCTCACTTCCCTATCCGAAAAAAAAGGCATAGGTTGGAGTTTTACTTTTTAGTTTTGTCATTGGTAAAGGCTGTAAATAGTTGTCTATGTAGTTGATGCATGGGGGTTTATTTACTAAAGCTGGAGAGTCCAAAATCAGACTCCCTTCTGCATAGAAACCAATCAGCTTCTAACCTCAGCTTGTTCAATGAAGCTTTGGCAATGAAACCTGGAAGCTGATTGGTTTCTATGCAGAAGGGAGTCTGATTTTGGACTCTCCAGCTTTAGTAAATAAACCCCATGAAGTCTTTTTGAATATCATTTCTAAAATCCCTTGTAAAATTGGCTTCTAATTGTAATACCAAGTTGCTGTATTGTATCTACTAAACTACATATCTTTTTCTGTTCTAAAAGTAATTCTTATTTACACAAGTGACCCTTGGACTCTTTATCTGTACTTGTCATAGTGATCTAGAACTACAAAGCAAACAGCTGAATGACAACAGAAAAGTCCAGGGGAGGCTTAATTGAATGTGTTAACTATTTCACAGCTTTCTATTTAGGATACTTGGGAATGGTAACAATCACTCATAATGGTCTTCTGTTTTGGTAGACCAACCCTCCTCCTATTTCTTTTAATACTATCATTACTGTATATGTACCGTTTTTAAAGTGGTACTTCACCCTTCTGTGATATATTTTTGTTTTTGTCCCCTCTTAACCTGGTTTGCTGGGTTATACTTACTTCACATACTCGTATGCCCAATATATCTAGTGTTGTCTAGTCCTGCTGTGATCTGCAACTCCCATGCTGCATGACTGATCCTCTGCTCACTTTCTTCAGTCAGGAGCCGGCTGTCTGTTCTTGGTTCTGGCAACCTGCTCCCTGATGATGTGCACAAGGTTTGTCCTCCAGTGCCTTTGTATGTCTTACAGTGCCTTGAAAAAGTATTCATACCCCTTGAATTTTTCCACCTTTTGTCATGTTACAACCAAAAATGTAAATGTTTTTTTATTGGGATTTTATGTGATAAACCAACACAAAGTGGCACATAATTGTGAAATGGAAGGAAAATGATAGTTTTCAAATTTTTTTTTACAAATATCTGAAACTTGTGGCGTGCATTTGTATTCATCCCCCCGGAGTCAATACTTTGTAGAACCACCTTACCACACGCTGTAATTCCAGCTGCAAGTCTTTTTGGGGATGTCTCTACCAGCTTTACACATCTAGAGAGTGAAATTTATGCCCATTCTTTGCAAAATAGCTCAGATTGGATGGAGAGCATCTGTGAACAGCAATTTTTAAGTCTTGCCACAGATACTCAATTGGCTTTAGGTCTGGACTTGGTGTGTTCAGGATGATGTTCAGTATTAGTTTTCCACGACACATAGTGTTTTGCTTTTAGTCTTATCTGACTAGAGCCCCTTCTTCCACACGTTTGCTGTGTCCCCCACATGGCTTCTCACAAACTGCAAACGGGACTTCTTACGGCTTTCTTTCAATAATGGCTTTCTTCTTGCCACTCTTCCATAAAGGCCAAATTTGTGGAGTGCAGGACTAATAGATATCCTGTGCACAGATTCTCCCACCTGAGCTGTGGATCTCTTCAGCTCCTCCAGAGTTACCATGGGCCTCTTTGCTGCTTCTCTGATTAATGCTCTCCTTGCCTGGCCTGTCAGTTTAGGTGGATGGCCATGTTTTGGTAGGTTTGCAGTTGTGCCATACTCTTTCCATTTTCGGAAGATGGATTGAACTGTGCTCCCTGAGATGTTCAGAGCTTGGGATATATTTTTATAACCTAACCCTGCTTTAAACTTCTCCACAACTTTATCCCTGACCTGTCAGGTGTGTTCCTTGGCTTTCATGATGCTGTTTGTTCACTAATGTTCTCTAACAAACCTCTGAGGGCTTCACAGCACAGCTGTATTTATACGGAGATTAAATTATACACAGGTGGACTCTATTTACTAATTAGGTGACTTCTGAAGGCCATTGGTTCCACTAGATTATAGTCAGTGGTATCTGAGTAAAGGTGGCTGAATACACTTTTCAGATACTTATAAAAAAGTTTGAAAACCATTTAAATACTCCTGGCTGATCATGACGGTAGCTGTAGGTGGGTTCTGGATGCAGCAGAGAACTATGCCATATAATAATGTGAGCGTCGTTCCCTGCCATATTCTTCTTGGAGCCCAGCGCTACTTGATGATGCGTCTCCTGAGGCGGTGTGTCTGATTCCATGGGTGTTAGGAGGATGTAACTGCCATGTGCATGCCAAAGGCAACAAACCCTGATGAAGACTGGGAGGAAGATGGACGTGTTAACGAAGGGGGGAATTTGGACACGCTTTCAGAGGCAGACCAATTGATGTAGACTTTCGTATTTTCCTTAGAAGAAAGCTGAATATTGTAAAGGAGCTTAGAGGCATATTATTGACATCAGTGGAAAAAGCTCCAAGTAAGTGGATGTAACTTTTAGATGCTTGGGCTGTTTGGTTTCTGGCATTCTGTTAGCGCTACATAAATGACACTGCAGCTTGGCTCTGCATCCTAACTCTGCTCGGCTACACCTTACTAAGATGAAGTGTACGCTGTATTAACAGGGAAAATCCTGCAGCGTTGATTTGATTGATTGCTTAGATGTGTCGCTGTGTACAGGAGATCAAAGACCGCCTGGGTTGTTCTGCCAGCAAGAGCAGCTGAGTCGAGCGTTTCCCTTAAAGTGACACTTAACCCAGTTTTTTCTTTGTTTTGCATCAATTGTTTAAAAATATCAAGTATACCATAGCTCTGTTTTTTTGTTTTTTTTTTGGGGGTTTTTTGTTTCCCTTTTAAAAAATTCTGTTACCACTGTATTCTGGCATCCTTTTTTGTCCTGTGCATGCTTTGTGTCCTCTACTGATGCACTTCACTGCTACTACTGTAGAGCAAGCGGTTTCGTCATTCGTCCCATTTGCTACAGTTCTCATAGAGCTGACTGTTTCTGCACACAGATGTGTAGCCTATTTCAGGGTAAAGCAGGAAAGGGTGGAAGCAGGAATTCTGAGAACAGCAGAAAAATGCGTACATTTCAGGGATGAAACAAATGGAGATATAAAAGTGCATATTTATTGTATTTAAACATATTCCTTTTATTAAAAAATGTGAGTTAGTGTCACTTTAACTTTCTCATGGCCTTTTCACTTAAACATGCAGTACTAATTGTAGTACACGTCTACAAACAGGAGTTATTTGTTCCATTAGTAGGTGATCTGTGCTCAGTGTTGGTGACTAGTCACAGGTGATATTAGTAGAATCGGCTTTTTTTCTTAAAAAAAAATGAGTGCAGGAACTCCCCCCTTTTGAGTCACTTCTTGTTTCCACCCCCCTGCCCACCTCCAAGCTCCTTCACTTGGTTCCACCTCCTGCATACCTCCAAGCTCCTTCACTTGGTTCCACCTCCTGCCTACCTCCAAGCACCTTTACTTGGTTCCACCCCCTACCCACCTCCCAGTACCTCTCCTTTTTAGAGGATACAGAGCTAAATCTCATTTTGTTGTACTAAATAATTTGTATGGAATTTGTAAATAACAAGAGAAACCGAAAAATAGATCCCCCGCAGCCAGCAGCATTAGACCCCCCAGCAACAATAGATTCCTCCAGCAACAAAGGACCCCCAAAACAATATACCACCTCAGCAACAATTGACCCATAACAGCTACAATAGATCTTCCAGCAGCCAGCATCATTAGATTCTCCAGCAACAATTGAAAAAAGACCACTCCCTCAACAGTAAATTCCTTCCAGCAACAATTGACCCCCAACAACAATAGAACCCCCACCAGCAACAGTAGACATTCCCAACAACAATAGACCACCACACAAAAATAGATCCCCAGCAGCCGGCAACAACAGATTCTCCAGCACCCCTTGCCATTACATACATTCGGTGCTGGAAGTGCCAGAATTTTTATATTTGCTTTGTTTTTTTTTATTAACATACTGTCACCCTTGCAGTACAGTGTCAGTGACACTGTACTACTTGTGGGGGGTGAACGGTTTTTTTGTTTTGTTTTTTTTTTTACACTGATTGCTTTTACACCCACAAAGGCTGTAAAATCAATTTCTCCTTCTCTCCGGCTGCATTCTTGCAGCCATTGAGAAATACTGTGAGAGCTGTGATTGGTCACAGCTTGTCATATGGTACAAGGCTGTTGTGACTAGCCTTGTACCATGTGACCTCTGTGATCATTCACAGATTTCACTAGTAGTAAGCAATGATGTCAGAAGTCTTGCTTACTACTATTCATCTTTTACATCTATACTTTTACATCTATTCACTATTACATCTTGTTTACTACTATTCATGTGATCACTGATTGGCCAATCAGTGATCACATGATCGGGACCTCACACATAGGTCCCGTACAGCGATTTGGTGTTCCGCTGTGTCCTCGGGACACAGCGGGCACCGGATCGCGGTGCTGCACACTCCCAGGGAGCGTGCAAAAGCAGGGAAACGGGAGGACGTTTATAAACGGCCACCCGCTCCTGCACTGCTCCCGTCTGGCTGTTTATATACATGGGCCGGATGTGAAGTGGTTAAGACCCACCAGCCCTGTCACTAGGTTCACTGTATTGCGGCTCTGTGCGGGTGCGTTTGTGCGGGCAGAGCAGCTCATTCATTTGAATGGGCTGTTGTACCTGTGAAAAATGCAGGGAAAAGGTCCCCAAACTGCTTGAAGGTGCCATTAAGAATTAATGGCATCCTCCTGCCTCTGCTAAAGAGCAGCGTGTTTTACCCGAGGGTGCCTGTTGCGGGAATGTGTGCGATTTTACAAGGGACACTATATTTGTTTTTTTTTACCATTTATGTAAATCTTCATATTTGATTCCCCGTGTACCCCACATTGATCACACTCCTAGCTGTTAAATGGTAATGTTTAGACGGCACTGTGCGGAATCGGGAACAATTGTTTGATTGTAGCGGCCCAGAAGACAGCCAATAACAGTGGAGGGAATTATCAGGGGGCTCACTTACTGTTGCACACAGTTTGGGATATCTGGCTCTGCAATTTTGAAAGCACTGATAATTAGAGGCATAATCTCCAGCGAGTACTCATCTGTGTAATTAATATGATCTGCTTTTTATTATTAACTGGCAAACTATAATAAAGATCCCGTTAATAGAATTATGTAATTCATGGCTGTTTTCTGCACGCCTTCTGTGTTCAGTCAGCTGCACACTCCTTGTTATGATTTTCAAGATTTCCATAGCAAACCTCCAATTTGCATGTCTTCTGGTAGCTTGTCAGGGGAGTTAAATGCTGATTGGTTTGCTGATGTTTGTCTGCTTTTTTTTTTTGTGTGATCTCTATTTAGCAAAGTCGGTGTAGAATGCCCAGAATAATAGGGGATTGTTATGTTTTCTACAGCAGAATTCCTGCGGTAACAATTGTTGCTTTCATTCAGTTATTTGCAGTGAAGGGCATTCAGTCTTCATGGTTTATTTACGGAACATGGACTGCTTTTTGTATATAATCATTCCCTTTATTTCTCTCGTTAGTGTTTTTATATGTACGTGTGTTAGCAGACGCTTTGCTCTCCTGCTGAAGCTGCAGTAAATGGGGTGCGTGAATCTTTTGTAGGAACCCCGTGTAAACAGAATTCGGGGATTTAAAATCTCAGTAAGAAAGGATCTGACGAGCTTGCTAGTTGCTGCATATTTTTTTTTTTTTGTATGATGTATAACTTGGGGGAAGTAGTTTATTATGCAGCGGGCTGTGGTTTTTGCTTTTTATTGTTTGTGATGATTGTGGCAGAGCTATTAAAGGAGACTTGTCATGAGAAAGTAGGTTTCCAAAGTCGGTATCTCTTAAAAATACCGTTGCTTGCTTAGCTGTTCTGATTGTTTGGCCTTTAAAGCCGTATTAAACTCCTAAACAAAAATGTATTCTATTGCAGCATACCAATTCTGAGATGTGGCGGCTGCATTGGTTTCCTTTTTTAGGTTATTTTTTCCTTTATTTTCAGCTGTTGTTTTTCAACTTCCTTTAACCTCCCTGGCGGTATGATTATTTCAGATTTTTGGTGCTGAAAGCGGTACCATTTTTTTGCATGGAAATATGTAGTTTTTTTTTATTGTAGGCTGTAATTTTTAGGAATAACTCACTGAAATCTGTCCGAACAAGAGTCTAGTAAACATCCCGGGTATGATAAAATTTGAAACACGAAATCATAAATTATAATTTAATAAAAAATCATAAAAAATAATAATAATAATAAATTTAATTCAATAATATAATCAAACCAAAAACACTGACATCTGAAATATAGCGCCAAGTTCGTACATCACTGAGCAAAGTCGCAGAATCGTTTTCAGTGTCTGATGACGAATTTCCCCCACGAATCATCACTCAATTCTGCAAGTGGTTCTGATTTACTATCGCTGTTCTCTAGCCGGTCTAAAACCGCTTTTGACCTAAAGGGATGCTTTTTGGATGCCATGGACGTTTCTCAGTTTCCAGGCAGAAAGAACAGACAAAATGCAGGCAGGGCACGGGACAAAATGTATGTGAAATGGGTTGAAACAGCAATGTTTTACTATGTAAAATTTGGAAAAATTTTCAAATTTCCCGCCGCCGTCGGCGCCCGTACGTCCCGACGTCACAGGGACCGGAACACAGAAGCCGGATGCCGGCATCGGCCGGAGGAGATGGCCGGGGACGCTGCAGGGGACACATCGCGGGAGCGCAGGACAAGGTAAGCTCTGCAGGGACTCCCTATGCAGCGCTGCATGGTAAGCCCGAGTGTAGCTCGGGGTTACCGCTTTTGGTACTGACATTTTACCCCGAGCTACACTCGGGAATACCGCCAGGGAGGTTAACAGTCCAAGTAAGCAAAAGTGGTAGTTGGAGTATTGAGACAAACCATTTAACACTGACAGACGCGCTTGCAACTGTCAACTTTTATTCTTTTATGTAATACCTTTATCCCCCCCTCCCTTTCCCCATCCAAAAAAAAAGTTACTGTAACTGTTTACAAAGTGTTAGCTGGAGTTTAGCTTTGATTTGTTGTCAAGTCCATCTAAATCTCCTAGTGTGGGGGCCAGCAACCAGTAGATTGTGAACTACCAGTAGATCTCGGCCAGGTGACTGGTAGATCACAGTCAGGGTTGGCTGACCCGCCATCCCAGAGCATCAAACTGAGTGCAATGCAGAGAGACTACTTATAAAGTTGGAGCTGTAGTAGGGAGCAAGAGCCGAATAAATTGATGTCTCCTCTGTAGTCATCCATGGCACCACCTGCCTGGAGTTTGCCTGTTTTCCCTGTGCCTGCGTGGGTTTCCTCCAGGTACTCCGGTTTCCTCCCACACTCCAAAGACATGCTGGTAGGTGAATTGGCTCCTGTCTAAATTGTCCCTAGTATGTGTATGTATGAATGTGAGTTAGGGACCTTAGATTGTACGCCCCTTGAGGGTTAGGGACTGATGTGAATGTACAATATATTTGTAAAGCACTGTGTAAATTGATGGCGCTATATAAGTACCTGAAATAAATACATAAAATAAATAGTGGCGGCTCCTACGACCTGTCATGGTTGGTGGGTGTAGCACCTGCCAAGCATGACCCATTTAAGTGAATGAAGTCGCTCCGTAAGGGCCCTGCAACCTTGTGCAGTATAGCAAATAAGGGGTTAAACAGGCAGCGACGTGTTGCGTTCTTACCTGCTTTAACCCTTTGAACCCCGCAGAAACATGCAGTTGTGGAGCACTTGCAGAGTGGCCGCAGTTACTTAGGTCTTGATTGACGGGCGGTAGCACCCATCAAAAGCAATATGGGGTGTAATTCCTCATGTGGATGCTGCCTCAGCAGCTAAATGGGGTAGGGATTGGGGGTAGTAAAACCATAACTCAGCCACAGGGTTTTAAACCCCCCCCCCCAACTTTTACATGTGAACGAGCCCTAAGAGTGCCGCTGCCGCATGCGACTAAGGGCTCATTCACAAGTGCAGCAGACAATCCTGCTCCTCTACAAAGCGATCCAAATGTGTTTGACAGGTGGTGAGGTGATATGCTGCCTCCTCGCCACCTGATTTAAACCCATGATTGTCGTGCAATGCACGCGATTGTGACACGGTAGTAAGGCAAATAGAAGTTTAAATCCGGTGTGAGGAGGTGTCACTGGCTGACCCTGCGCCTGGTGATCTTTGACTTCTCCCATGTTGTTCAGTGAGATCGCCACCTCTTTAAAGTTGCCTACCCCTGCCCTAGTGCACCTCCCCTCTCCCGGGGTGATGACACTTCTTCCAAGGGTGTCTCTGTTGCTGGTTCACTGGGGTGGAGACACCCTAAGACAGGTAGTGTGTTACTGACTGGATTACCAGGTGAACATAAAGGAAAAAAGTCTAAAAAAGGGGGAAAGCTACATTTTTAAGGTTTGGTAAGCTGCAGTATGTTATGATTTTGTGTTTTGAATAATGGTGTCTTTGGCTGCTGGATGCAGAATAAAATGGGATGTTGTGATGGCATTTTTGGCTACAGAATTTGCTGGCAGCACTGGCCAACAGTGACCAAAAATTAAAGTATGCATCTAAGGTGTCACAAAGCTCTGACCGCTTACTCTATCAGGCCTATGGCTTACAGAATGTTTGGCACAGGCCAAAGATGCAGGCTCCAGAGCTGACATGCTCCATTCTTCACTACTGAGAACAAACACGCACAAATCCTAGTCCCGGACTATACATGGGACCTTGACTTCTGCCAAAGTCAATAGTAAGCCCTGCCCCACACTTTCAAATGGCAGAACTAAGCGATTGTAAAGGGAATAAATAAAAAAAACCAAACAAACATGTCATACATACCTGCTCTGTGCAACGGTTATACACAGAGCAGCCCCGATCCTCCTCTTTTTTGGTCCCCTGCTGACGCTCCTAGTTCCTCCATGGCAAGCTTCCCATGAGGGCACCCATACGGGCTCACTCCCAAGCTGAGCTGTGTGTGTGTCCTTTGACACACAGCTCAGGTCAGTCCAGCCTTAATCTCCTTACAGACTGTGATTGACAGCAGCAGGAGCTGCTCCATGTCCAGTGAGGCGGGAGAGAGCTGCTGCTCTCGGGCACACTGCTGGATTGAGATCTGGCTCAGGAACGTGTTTATGGGGCTGGGGAGAGGAGCAGAACACAGAAGGTTTTTTCATCTTAGTGTAGAGAATGCATTCAATTAAAATATCTTCTACCTTTTTAAAACCACTTCCAGGCATTTGACAATTGAAAGACAGCTCAAGCCTGCACATTTATGATAATTTAAGAGGGAATATTCTGATTTATTGCATAAGTCCCATCATGACTTGTTTACTTTTTAAAGTAAATACAGGGAAACTTTAACAACTTCTCACTAGATGGATAAAATCTCTGCTAGCAGTAATAAAAGCAATAAGCAGATCCACTAATAACGTGTAATCCTGATGTTGTTTTTTAGGAGTAAGGTGCAAGAAGAGGCGGTACAGTTAATGGAAGAAAAGAAAAATCGAAAGAACGATAAAAAAAAGAAGGAAGCTGCCTCTAAAAAGGTAACCTGTTCTCATAAAAAAGGAGCTGGATAAGGAAGGATTGCTGCTTTAGTCTCTTTCCTCTTGCAGAAAAAGACAAGTGGGAACATTTTTGTGGTTCTCTACAGTTATTTATTTCTATATATTAAAAAAAAAAAAAAAAAAAAAGGTTCAAAAGTTTTAGGCAGTTGTGCAGAAATGCTGTAAATTTAGAATGCTTGCAGCGATAGAAGTGTTAATAGTTATTTTTATCAATTTACAAATTGTAAATGAAAAGAAATCCAAATCAATATTTGGTGTGATCACCCTTTGGCTTAAAAACGGCATCAGTTTTATGTACACTTGCACTCAGTTTTTGAAGGAACCCGGCAGGTAAGTTGTTTCAGACATCTTGGAGAACTAACTGCAGATCTTCTATGGATGTAGGCTGCTTCAGATCCTTCTGTTTCTTTATGTATTCCCAGAAAGACTCGATGTTGAGGTCAGGGCTCTGTGGGGGCCAAACCATCACTTCCAGGACTCCTTGTTCTTCTTTATACTGAAGATGGTGCTTAATGACATTGGTTGTATGTTTGGGGTTGTTTCTGTTGCGGAATAAATTTGGGGCCAATCGCAGACCTCCCTGGTGTGGTATTATGGATAAGTATCTGCCTGTATCTTTCAGCATTGAGGACACATTGATCCTTACCAAATCTCCCAACTCCATTTGCTGAAATGCAGCCCCAAACTTTCAAGGATCCTCCACCATTCTTCACTGTTGCCTGCATACACTCAATATTGTACCACTCTCCAGTCCTTTGGTCAACAAAATGCCTCTTGCTACAGCCAAATATTTCATATTTTAACTCATTGGTCCAGAGCACCTGCTGCCATTGTTCTGCACCCCAGTTTCTATGCTTTCATGCATAGTTGCGTTGCTTAGTTTTGTTTTCACATTGGAGAGATGAATTTTTGGCCTCATTTCTTCCATGAAGGCCACTTCTGGTAAGACTTCTCCAGACAGTAGATGGGTGTACCTCGGTCCTGCTGGCTTCCACCATTTCTGTGCTGATGGCACTGCTGGACACCACCTGATGTCAAAGGGAAGTAAGCATAATGTCTTTCATCTACTGCATTGTTTCCTTGGCCAACCACCTTGTCTACGGTCCTCAACATGGTCCTTTTCTTTGTGCTTCTTCAAAACCGCTTGAACAGCACATCTTGAGACCCCAGTTTGCTTTGACATCTTTGCCTGGGAGAGACCGTGCTGATGTAGTACAACTACCTTGTGTCTTTTATTGCTGTGCTCAGACATGGTGTATGACCTTAGATGTGAAACTGTCTACCACAACCTCACCTTTAGTAGCAGAGTTTTTGGCTTTTCCTCACCCAATTTTAAGCTGCCTACTCAGTGCTTTCTGTTTGTTAAAGTGATACCCCTCATACTTACCTGCTTTATGCAGTGGTTTTGCACAGAGCAGCCCAGATCCTCCTCTTCTTGGGTCCCCCGCCGGCGCTCCTGGCTCCTCCCTCCTGTCGGGTGCCCCACAGCAAGCAGCTTGCTATTAGCCACCTGAGCAGGTGCACTCCCGAGCCACGGCTCTCTGTGTTCATTCACACATAGAGCTGAGGGCTTGGCACTTCCCCCTCTCTCTCCAGCCATTGGCTCCCGCTGCTGCCTCAGCCAATCAGGAGTGAGAGTTTCCGGATAACCAGGGCTCTTGTGGACATCGCTGGATCGCGATAGGGCTTAAGTGTTAGGGGGGGTTGCTACACACAGAAGTTTTTTTTACCTTCATGCATAGAATGTATGAAGGTAAAAAAAACTTAAGCCTTAAGAACCATTTTAATGACTATTTCAACCTACATATGAAATTGATGATCATTAGCACCTGCTTCATCTAACTGATTAACCATACACCTGACTCTAATCTTACAAAATCCCTGACTGTGCGAGTGTAAGAATTGATGCTGGTTTGAAGCCAAAGGGTAGTCGCACCAAATGTTGATTTGATTTAGATTCTTCTTCTGTTAGCTCACTTTGCATTTTGTAAATTGATAATAGACAATTAAAATATATATTTTAGAAAGTAATCTTACTTTCTTACGTTACAGCTTTTCTTCACACCTGCCAAAAACATTTGCATAGTAGTGTGTGTGTGTGTGTATATGTACATGTACAGTATCTCACAGAAGTGAGTACACCCCTGACATTTTTGTAATTATTTGATTCTATCTTTTCATGTGACAGCACTGAAGAAATGACACTTTGCTACAATATGACATGGTCAGTGTACAACTTGTATAACATGTAAATTTGCTGTCCCCTCAAAATAACTCAACACACAGCCATTAATGTCTAATCTGCTGGCAACTAAAGTGAGTACACCCCAAAGTGAAAATGTCCAAATTGGGCCCAAAGTGTCAATATTTTGTGTGGCCACCATTATTTTCCAGCACTGCCTTAACCCTCTTGGGCATGGAGTTCACCAGAGCTTCACAGGTTGCCACTGGAGTCCTCTTCAACTCCTCCATGATGATATCACGGAGCTGGTGGATGTTAGAGACCTTGCGCTCCTCCACCTTCCGTTTTGAGGATGCCCCATAGATGCCCAATAGGGTTTAGGTCTGGAGACATGCTTGACCAGTCCATCACCTTTACCCTCAGCTTCTTTAGCAAGGCAGTGGTTGTCTTAGAGGTGTGTTTGGGGTTATCATGTTGGAATACTGCCCTGCGGCCCAGTCTCCGAAGGGAGAGATCATGCTCTGCTACAGTATGTCACAGTACATGTTGGCATTCATGGTTCCCTCAATGAACTGTAGCTCCCCAGTGCCGGCAGCACTCATGCAGCCCCAGACCATGACATTCCCACCACCATGCTTGACTGTAGGCAAGACACACTTATCTTTGTACTCCTCACCTGGTTGCTGCCACACACGCTTGACACCTTCGGAACCAAAACGGTTTATCTTGGTCTCGTCAGACCACAGGACATGGTTCCAGTAATCCATGTCCTTAGTCTGCTTGTCTTCAGCAAACTGTTTGCAGGCTTTCTTGTGGAGCATCTTTAGAAGAGGCTTCCTTCTGGGACGACAGCCATGCAGACCAATTTGATGCAGTGTGCGGCGCATGGTCTGAGCACTGACAGGCTGACCCCCCCCCCCCCTTCAACTCCTGCAGCAATGCTGGCAGCATTCATACGTCTATGTCCCAAAGACAACCTCTGGATATGACGCTGGGCACGTGCACGTAACTTTTTTGGTCGACCATGGCGAGGCCTGTTCTGAGTGGAACCTGTCCTGTTAAACCACTGTATGGTCTTGGCCACCGTGCTGCAGCTCAGTTTCAGAGTCTTGGCAATCTTCTTATAGCCTAGGCCATCTTTATGTACAGGAACAATTCTTTTTTTCAGATCATCAGAGAGTTCTTTGCCATGAGGTGCCATGTTGAACTTACAGTGACCAGTATGAGACAGTGAGAGCGATAACACCAAATTTGACACACCTGCCCCCATTCACACCTGAGAACTTGTAACGCTAACGAGTCACATGACCCGGGAGGGAAAATGGCTCATTGGGCCCAATTTGGACCTTGTCACTTAGGGGTGTACTCACTTTTGTTGCCAGCGGTTTAGACATTAATGGCTGTGTATTGAGTTTTTTTTGAGGTGACAGCAACTTTACATGTTATACAAGCTGTACACTGACTACGTCACATTGTAGCAAAGTATCATTTCTTCAGTGTTGTCACATGAAAAGATTGAATCAAATATTTACAAAAATGTGAGGGGTGGACTCACTTCTATGAGAGTGTGTGTGTGTTTTATTTATTTATATAATATAGAAGTTATTTTAGCCTTCAATTTGTTCTGTTTAACTTCACACCCATAGTTTGTTTTTGTTTTTTTGTTTTTCCTGGTAGATAGCATTCCCAAATTTTGAAATAAAGCTTTTTTTAGTTTTAGGATTTTATCAGTTCTATAAGAGCTTTGGATGGCAGCTGTTTTGTACAGATCCGAACCTTGCCTGTACTCTTGACAGCAGTGTTTTCCAGCTAAACATATGAGTGAGCAGAAGGATGCGGTATATCCTAGGTCCCAAACTGGCTAAAGTTCTGATTTACAAAAAAGAACTTGGAGGTGCAGAATACATATCTTTTATCAGAGTTTTGTCTGTAGCATTTGCTAAATGCCTCCTAAAGTCTACTAAATGCCTTTTTATTTCTAGCTATATCCATGCCCCCTGTTAAGATTAGTGTGCAGCACTTGCAGCTGAGGGCATATTGAGAAATGTAAAGTATAACTAAAGAATTTTTTGAAATATAGATTTGGATAGAGTGGTGAGGGTTTAGAACCACTGTAAGATATATAGTGCTGTCAGTGCCTCTGCTAATGTGTAACTAAAGGCAAAACTTTTTTCCATTTTTGTTAGTGTTTTTTTTTTTTTTCAGTTTGTCAGTTTTTGTGCCATCTGTGTCCTATAGGGTAGATTTCACTTCCTGCCCCATAACCAAAACAGGAAGTGAGAGGAAATACCTTCAAAGTGAGGTAATCCCTGGTTGTCACCAGAGCTAGTCTGCTCCTTGGAAGATTTCCCCACTTAATGTTTTGATGTCTGCCCAAAATTTGAGATTTTCTTTTACTTTTCAGTGATGATGGGAAACAGGATAAATAAAGAGGGTGAATCTCCCTAAAGGGCACGAGACAGCAATACAAAACTGACAGGTGTTCTAATCCCTCTCTGCTCTGTCCGCAACTTAAAAATAATTTGCCTTTAGTTATACTTTAAGTAGATTCACTCTCATTGTCCAGATCACCAATGTCACCAGGAAAAAAGTACGGTAAATTCACAAATTTTAAATTTGGCAGCAAATCATGAATAGAGGGAAAATCTTCCAGAGGACACTTGTTCCCGTAACATCTAAGAAGGGTGTTTCCCTCACCTTGGAAAGATATCCTCTCACTTCCTTAATAAAGAAGGGAAACATCCCTAATGAGTCACATATGGCAAAATGAAGACAATGATTTTAACCCTCCATGCTGTCCAAAATGAAAAATGGTTGAAAGTGGCATCATTTGATACAGATTCCTTTTAGAAATAGTGCTAAATGAAAAATCGAATTGTCCACAGTAACCCATTGTGTATGAAAGGACAGGTTCACATTTACCGCTTGAACTTTGGAAGGTTTTACCCCCTTCATGACCAGGCTGTTTTTGCTATGCTCTACTTTTAACTGGCAATTGTGTGGTCATGCAATACTGCACCCAAATTAAATGTAATCTTTTTTCACAAATATATATATATATATATATATATATATATATATATATATATATACACACACATACGCACTGGAATTTACATTGCTATACAGGTGCTGGTGATCAGCGACTTATAGTGGGACTGTGATAGTGTGGTGGGTAATCTGGCGCTAGTTGACACTGGCTGGGAGGTGCACTAATTTTGACACTGAAATTAATAGTAACATTAATACAGTGATTAGTGCTAATACTGTACAGTGTCACTGTACTAATGACATTGGCTGGGAAGGGGTTAACATCTAGGGGCAATCAAGGGGTTAACTGTGTGCATAACAATGTGTGCTGATTTCACTTGCAGATCTTGCTGTTTTTTTTTCTCCCTGCTTTTCAGGGAGAAGAAATGGCAAGATCGCTCTTCTGTTTGTTTTGACAATACAGAACTTGAGCTGTGATAGGACACAGCCGATCAGCATTTTTAGCCAAGATCATTGGCTGAACCTGTGGACAAAATCCTGCTGTGTCCAACCACAGTGCGGGTTGGCAGGGGGGCTTCTGCGCATGCCCACAAACCCTGGAAGATGTCAGTTATGTATACATATATGTGACCGAGCCTGCCCTTGCCTCCCTGCCGCAGTAAATGTACTGTGGGGAGGTGGGAAGAGGTTAATACCATGTTTTTTTGTGTTTTTCTTTTTTTTCCTTTTTTTGTCTTTCTTCTCCCCACTATATCTTGCCTATTCAGAATACATACCTATAAGTGGATGTGGACATATTTCTAAAAAAATCTTCCATTTAACATTATGTGGTTTTTTAACTTTAATAGACCGCAAACCTTTTTTTTTTTTTTCTCTTGCAGGCCTCTGATCAAAAAAACAAAGGTAGGCCCCTTTAAGTGTGTTCTTGTAATCTGTGGTATTTGGCGTATTGTTTTGCAGAGATTGTTTTTATGTAGCCTTTTACCTCAACATGATCTTTGGATTGCCGTAGTCTTGTGTAAACACTGGTTTCTTCAAGAGAGTAGCTTTCCTCTTGTACAAATATTATCTGCACTTCCTTTTTACTGTCTTTAGAAATAAACTTGTTTTGCTACAGGAAGAAGCAAAAACCTGAAACTTACACTTTTAGTGAAAGGGCAACTAATATCATCCAATATAAAGATACCTTTATGGAAAGTTAGGTATATGAGATTTAAAGAGTCACCAGTGCACATATATAATAATCCTCATCTACATTTATGAAGATGTTATAGCAGGTTGGACTGACTTTTCAGGAAATACCTTGATTGGTTACTCCCCTTGCTAGAAAATGTGTCCAGCTCTAAGACCATCCTATCCTCTGTCTCAGCTGTTTAGGAACCAGGGGCGGACTGGCCATTTGGAAACTGGGGCACTGCCCGAGGGCCCGGGGTCAGTAGGGGGCCCCATGAGATGCTCCTGGTATCTTTTTCATAGGCTTTTTTGAGTTTTGGCAAGGACACAGGGGCCCCATGATCCCCTATTGCCCGGGGCCCCATGAGTTGTCAGTCCGCCCCTGTTAGGAACTATCAGATAACATAAAATCTATTAAAGGTTAGCCATAATAAACATTCTGTATAGTTTTAGTGACATAACTCACCTGTAATGAAGGATGTCATGTTGGTAGCTGAAAAATCTTCACTGCAGGAATGCCCTGTCCTCTTCCTGCTGCTGAACTTCCAGTGCTGTGGCAGGTTGGGAGGTTGTTTACAGCAGCTTCCCAGAAAACCTGAAGTTAACCCCTGCAGCACTTGAATTTCAGCAGCAGGATGATGGGCAGTCTCAAGTGAAGATTTCTACAGATTCTAGCTGGCTCCACACGACAAGAAACCATTCATTGAAGGAAAAGTATGTTTGTGTTTTTTGTTTTTTTGTTGTTTGTTTTTTAAGCTAAGCTTCAGCTTTAACCACTTCACATCCTTAGGTCATCTTATAACTTCCGAACTTGAAGTGGTTAAAACAGGCAGCGATATCATTCAGCCATCAGTGTCTATCAGGGTTATCTTTCTCAGATGGGGATCACCTGCTCTGTATAAGTGATCTGGGCGGCTGTGGATCCAATTTATAATATTAAGAAAGGCCAAGCTGGCCAAGGGTCCATTTCTTTGCAGAGTCCCCTGGAGCCACCCCTACGTGCACACTCCTGCCTGGCATTGCAGCCTGGTGTGTCCATGCCCCTTGCACCCACACGCACAAGTAGCTCAAAACCCCATGAATGTCTCAATCACAAGCTCCTATAGGGATTGACAGCTGTGGGTGGAGAGAGATGGTGGGACTTTGTAGTGCCATTGCGGGCTTTGATGTGAGGTTACAGGGTACGCCTACTCTAACCTCAAGTTTGGAGAAGTGACACGGGGGGATCAGGAGTATGCAATGTTTATGCTATTAAATAATAAGTGAAAGATCTGTTATGGTATATGTTTGCTACACAGACATTAACATGTTAATGGTAAGAAAAAAGAAAAGGGTTTGTTACTACCTTAAGGTAAAAACCGAACCTTTCATGAGAGAAATATGGGGGCTGCCATTGCTGACCTGTTTCTGCAAACTGCAATGCACTGTGTCTTCTGACACCTTTCTGTCGGAACCAGCATTACTTTTTTCAGCAATCTGTAGCTTTTTTTATTGGTTTGGACTACTTGGGCTAGCCTTCTCTCCCCACATCCATCAATGAGCCTTGATGGTCATGACCCTGTCACCGGTTCACTGGTTTTCCTTCCTTGGACCACTTTTGGTTGGTCCTGACTGCTGCAGACTGGGAACATCCCAGAAGAGCTGTGGTTTTGGGGATGCTCCGACCCAGTCATCTAGCCATTACAGTTTGGCAAATGTCGGTCGTTACGCTTGCCCATTATTTTTCTCCTTTCAGCATGTCAACTTCAGGGACAACATGTTCACTTGCTGCTTAATATATCCTACCCACTTTCAGACCCCAATATAACAAGTGATCAGTGTTATTCCCTTTTACCTGTCAATGGTCATAATGTTATGGCTGATTGTTGTACATTGTAGGCAATTATCTGGAACAATTATAGAGATTGGAAAAGTCAGAATTCCTTATTTGTAGGCTTGTACCACTCCAAGAGACTCAAGTGATTTACTCTAGAGCAGTCTTTCTCAACCAGGGTGCCTTGAGGTTTCTTCAGGGGTGCCTTGGCAAAATGTCTAAGAAGTGCCCAAACCTTGTATACAAGCCAACGGGTCGAAAAACACTGCCTTTTAGTTACACAAAGCCACAGGTTTTCATTGTGCACCATCACTAACTTCTACCCGCCAGTGTCTTGACGACCAATGACCTCATCAGTTGATAAGAAGGATGTCAACTGCTTGCACAGCATCCTAGTTTGACCCTCCTCTGCCCCCTCCATCAGTGCTGGGGTCACATTAGCACAGTCATGGAGAAAAACTGAAGGAGAAGAGAAACACTGGAATACTAGTCGGTACCAGTGTGCAAAATTGTATTTGCTTTGGAAGAATAAATCACCTCTAATGTTGGGTGTCCTACATGTGTGGATGCTGATGAAAAATATACAATTATTAGAATAGTTTTTCACATTTTAGAATGGGGTGCCTCAAGACTGTCCATAATTTTAAAGGGTGCCTTGACTGAAAAAAGGTTGAGAAACTCTGGTCTAGAGGGTGTCACTGACAGCCAGACAACTAGCGTTTTCAAAAGGATGTCGGTAAGTAACAGCAACTTAAACGTGAGCAGCTGTGTGGATAAGTGGTTACCATTCATGTTGGTTCAGTTTCGTATGTGTAGGGTTTTTGTTCTCCTTGTCTTTACATGTGTCTTCTCTTACAGTCCATAAACATGCTGGTTGGTTCGGACAGCTTTGGATTATATGGACTCTAGAATGATGATGTATTGTAGCAGTGATTTCAAATAGTAAGCTTCTTTGGAGATAGGGACTGATGAGAACAGGGTGGATTTGATTTAAATCAAACTGATTTAAATCACGATTTAAATCACTAGTCGGTAAGGCTTGATTTAAATCCTAGTTTTCTACATAGACTAATTCTTGCTGGTATAACTTTAATAGGCAAGTAGATGAAGATTTTTAGAATAACTTTTCATATTAGTTTTCTTATCCCCAGTTTAATAGGTTAATCATTCATATTTGGACAACTTTTCTGTTGTACTTAGGAAGGAGAAAAATAATCATTACCTTAATAATAACAATTTAAATAGATTTATTCAACTGAAACAATAACATTCCAGCATATGTGATTTGCTTAAACATCCATGTTTGTTAACTAATTTGGCTAAACAAAATATATATATTTTAAGAAACTTAGACTGTCAGCCCCTTCCTCCTCACACTTAGTTTCTTCTTGTGCAGATCTATTCCACTCCAAACAATCAGAAAAATATTGTTTCTATTCTATTCACTGAACTTCTTGAAACTTAGCAGTGAAGGGGTTGATTCTGTATTCATAGGTTTGTAGAAGTTAGGATGAAGGTCTTTTTCTTAACTCTGTTCATGTTATAACATTTTTGCTGTGAAGAAGAGGCATGTGTTCTCCGCTGAGTCAAATTCAGTTTTGAGAACTGCAAAAGTAAACCAACATCTGTGATAATATCTTGTAGGCAGAGAAACTGCCCAATAATCTTACAACAACCTCTGGAAGAGCATGACATTGTGAATGGATTCATGGAATTTATTTACCAAAAAAATTAAACATATTCAGCCTTATTCTACATAATTAAAAAACGAATCTTTATTTCATGATGGAATAACCTTTGGATGGTAATATATTTTCCTCAAAAAGCATTTTATTTAAAAAAATCCGATTTAAATAAAAAAAATCCGTTTTTTTTTGTGTTTTTTTAAATCATTGATTTTTATCCACCCTGGATGAGAATAATAATCTCTGCAGAATGGTAGCATTATGTAAATACAGGAAATAAAATTAGTAGTGTCAACTGGCTATGTTTGTATATTGGGTTACTGAACAGAAAGTCAGTTGTTCTCTCAATTTGCTTTTCCACCACTCTGTCCATCAAATGAAGAGAGGTAGCCCTGTGTAAGTTGCTAGTTGTACACTGAAGATTACATATGGCTGAGAACTCTCTTCCTACCCCATGGGTCCACCAAACCCTGTGAGGGGAGTGAGTCACGTCCCCTATACTTGGAAGTACCAGTTATTTTTTTTTTTGTTCCCTGCGTGGATGATTAGGGCAGCTGGAGAGCTATATGTACAATGGGGAAAATAATCCGATCCCCTGCAGATTTTGTAAGTTTGCCCATTTACAAAGAAATGAAGGGTCTATATTTTTTTTATGATAGATGTATTTTAAATGACAGCGACAGAATATCAACCAAAAATCCAGAAAAAAAACATGATACAAATGTTATAAATTGAATTGCAGTTCAGTTAGTAAAATTAAGTATTTGATTGCTAAGAAAAACATGACTTGGTTATTGGTGGAGAAACCCTTGTTGGCAAGCACAGAGGTAAGATGTTTCTTGTACAGTTTATAGACCCTTCATTTCTTTGTAAATGGGCAAAATTCAAAAATCTGCAGGGGAACAAATCATTATTTTCCTCACTGTAGCTGGGGAGGGTAGCAGGTAAATGACCCTATTGCTTTGCTAAGAATGGGCAAACAGATTTGCTTTTAGGCCTCATGCACACTTATTTCCTTTTTTGTAAACGCTGTTTCCCCAGGAGAAAATCTGTGTCAAAAACACACCTAAGCTGTGTTTCTTCCTTTTTTTTTTTTTTTTTTTTTTTAAACCAGTTACGAGTTTAACAACTTTTGGAGTTTGGGCATTTATTTAATTGGCCCAAATTTAAGAGTGATATTAAAGCCAGACTTTTTTTTTTTTTTTTAAATAATAAACATGCCATACTTGCCAGCTCTGTGCAGTGGTTTTGTACAGAGCAGCCCTGATCCTCCTCTTCCTGGGTTCCCTGCTGGCGCTCCTGGTCCCTCCCTCCCGTCTAGTGCCCCTAGAGTAAGCAGTTTTCTATGGGGGCACCTTAGCAGGCTCGATTGCAAGCCGCTGCTCTGTGTGTGTCCATTCACACAGGGAGTAGCAACTCGGCCCTGCCCCCGTTCTCTCCTTTTTGACTCACTGGCTGTGATTGACGGTAATGGGAGCCAATGGGTACGTTTTAGGGGGGTTGATGCACACACAAGGTTTCTTGTTTTTTTTTTACCTTCATGCATAGAATGCATGAAGGTATAACAAAACTTTAGACTTTACAACCACTTTAATTTATTTTGGCCACTGAAATTAATATTAATTTGTCAACACACAGCTGAACTTCTTTTGTTTATTTCCATGTGCGAACCCCCCAAGTTGTAATTTTCGTGACTTCTTTGCCAAATTGGAAGCTAGTATACCAGCAACTGCTGCACAGCTATTGCCTTATAGCTGAAGCAGCCATTTTTGCTTGTACACTGTCCAGTTGACGCTTGTGTTAAAATAATTCAGATCGTGTGACAGTTTGGCACTTGAATCTGCATGTTTAGCTGGTGATCCCTGCCTGCTCCCTGATTTTCTTTTCTTTTTAGCAGTGTGTTTTGTTTTGCAGCTTGTATTGATTGGAGCTCCTAACTAAATGGCTTTGTAATTACTTCCCTTGCATATTCCACTTGCATTTGATTCTTTGCAGTTTCTCACGTGCAAACCAAACCTAATCAGTTTTTGATTAAGCATGGTTTTCCAGCAGCCTAGGCATGGTCTGCTAGCTGAAAATAAGATGAATTTTCCTTGGAATAAAAATTATCTTTAAATAATTTGGAACCCTAGTGTGGTTCCTTTTGCATTTCTCTTGTAAAAAACACTGGGTAGGGGAAGACAGGACATGAGCAAATAATTAAGGCACAGAATAGGTAAAGTCTGTCCTGCTAGGAAGATTAAGACACTGGAAGTGAGGTCTGTTCTCTCTAACAGGGACACAAATGGTGGTGAAATCCTGGCAGAGGTTGCATCCGTTAGGCTCCATTCACACGTGTGCAACTTGTCATGTGACTTTGGACACTAAAGTCACATGACAAGTTGGACCCAAAATTCTTAAGTGACAACCGTTCAGATATTTGCGACTTAAAATAGCTTCCTGCACTACTTATGCCCGACTTAAATGCCATAGACTGCAATGTAAACTCTCAAAAGGCGCATGAAAGTTGCACCTAAATGCTATACATGTGACAGTTGTGCAATAGTTGTCTGTTACCATTGGTCGAAGCCAAAGTCACATCCAAGTCTCACCCATCCAAGGTCACACTCAAAATCTTGCTACTTTTGGAGTCGCACTAGTGTGAATAGAGCCCATTAACCAAAGCCAAAGAAGGCTGACACTTTTTTTTTTCTTCTGAGAATGCAAATCATCTTGTTGGTATGCTGATGCTTTTCATAGTGTATATAAAGATATAAAACCAACTCCTTTTTTTTTTTTTTTTTTTTTTGTGCTTTTGGATAGAGATTAGAAGGGTTATAAACTGTCCTTTTTGCTGTCCCAGAGATACAGCTGGAAAAAGTGATTTTCCCTCTTAGTTGTCACCAAAACAAGTGTTCCATTGGAATATTTCCGTTCAACTCCTGTTCCTATGACAGCTCAAAAATGGTTGGATTTCCCATCACTTTTTGTACCAGAGACCATGTTCACTAGGACAAGTAGGGGGTGACTTCCCCCAGCAGGGACATGGACAACAATAAAGGCCTGACAAAGGTGCTATTTCCTACATTGTCCAAAACAACAATAAAAAAAAAAAAATCTTTGATTTTATGTACTTTAAGGGTTTGTGCACATTACTTGCATTGCGATTGCACAACATACGTGCGTTGTGGTGCTGTTGAATATCTCAAATGCACCAGAGCACATCACAATGTAAAATTTGTGTAGAAGTGTGCTGTGCCACAAAGGCATTTTCCTGCCTTGAGGTGCCCTGTAGCTCATTCGTTTTTGTAAAGGAACTTCCACAAATTCCAAAAATGGTCATGTGGAGCGATGCGTCCTTGCGTGAATGGAATCCATATAGTTATGTAAACCCTTACATATCCAACCCTCCCCACGCGATACTTACAGAAGTCCTGATTGAATTCTCAAATCCAGTGAATGTTAAAACTACACCTTCCAACTGCCACCATGGCTGAAGGACTGTAGTTCTCAATGGAATGCATGTATGGTGATGCCATTGTACTTTGTCCATTAATACTTCTTACAGCTCCAAAGCAGAAGGTTTGTACTGAGATATGGGCCTGAGCTGCAGGAGGAGTGTGCAGGAGCAAGAACACTGCTCACATGATTCACTTTTTGCAAAATTGGTCAATTTATTTATTTTCTGCAAAGGTGGAATTCTCCTTGAAGTATATCTGTGTCTTAACTGCTTTTTTTGGTGCTTGTGTGTGTTTTTCATATTTTGTAATACTTTTTTTGTTTTTAAACTTTCATTACTTTCGCAAAGGGGGGGGGGGGGGGGGGGGTAAAAATTCAGAGACAGGTGCTTTTTATTGTGAAATCCCCTGCAGTAGTTCTGGACTCATAGACAGGTGAGCCCAGGGACCACGAGGAGAAATATGCTCTTTAGGGCTTATTTTACTCATCACTCACTACAAAACTGGGTGGTGGCCAAGCAAAAAAGGGAGAACACGGTTTGAGGGCAGTACAAATATTTCTAAAGGGGGCCAATAAATGGTTGCTTCCACTGAAAAAAGATTACTTGCTAGTTTAAGTTGAATTAGTTCCTAGGATTTGTCCCTGAGGTTTGCAGAATTGGTTCCTACGATTTGTCCCTGAGGTTTGCAGAATTGGTTCCTATGATTTGTCCCTGAGGTTTGCAGAATTGGTTCCTACGATTTGTCCCTGAGGTTTGCAGAATTGGTTCCTAGGATTTGTCCCTGAGGTTTGCAGAATTGGTTCCTAGGATTTGTCCCTGAGGTTTGTAGAATTGGCTCCTAGGATTTGTTCCTGAGGTTTGCAGAATTTGTTCCTACGATTTGTCCCTGAGGTTTGCAGAATTGGTTCCTAGGATTGTCTGAGGTTTGCAGAATTTGTTCCTAGGATTTGTCCCTGAGGTTTGCAGAATTGGTTCCTAGGATCTGTCCCTGAGGTTTGTAGAATTGGTTCCTAGGATTTGTCCCTGAGGTTTGTAGAATTGGTTCCTAGGATCTGTCCCTGAGGTTTGCAGAATTGGTTCCTAGGATTTGTCCCTGAGGTTTGCAGAATTGGTTCCTAGGATTTGTTCCTGAGGTTTGCAGAATTGGTTCCTAGGATCTGTCCCTGAGGTTTGCAGAATTGGTTCCTAGGATTTGTCCCTGAGGTTTGCAGAATTGGTTCCTAGGATTTGTTTCTGAGGTTTGCAGAATTGGTTCCTAGGATTTGTCCCTGAGGTTTGTAGAATTGGTTCCTAGGATTTGTCCCTGAGGTTTGTAGAAATGGTTCCTTGGATTTGTCCCTGAGGTTTGCAGAATTGGTTCCTAGGATTTGTCCATGAGGTTTGTAGAATTGGTTCCTAGGATTTGTCCATGAGGTTTGCAGAATTGGTTCCTAGGATTTGTCCCTGAGGTTTGTAGAATTGGTTCCTAGGATTTGTCCATGAGGTTTGCAGAATTGGTTCCTAGGATTTGTCCCTGAGGTTTGTAGAATTGGTTCCTAGGATTTGTCCCTGAGGTTTGCAGAATTGGTTCCTAGGATTGCAGAATTGGTTCCTAGGATTTGTCCCTGAGGTTTGTAGAATTGGTTTCTAGGATTTGTCCCTGAGGTTTGCATATATAGGATGAACTTGTGTTCCCTGTTAGGGCTCATTGACACAGACATCACTTTGTACAGATGTGTATAGTTTTATAAAAGCTGTGATCCAGTTCAGACAGTTGAGCTAAGCAGCGTAAAAACAAAACAAAATAATCTGCGTTGGCGGCCTGCATTTGGACCGTGTTGTGTGCAAGTAGCAAGATGCTGTGTAAATCCATACAGCCGTGTGAATAAGAAATATATATTATAGAATGCATATTATACATACATAAAATATACTGACAATAGTAATTATAAATACGTTAATTGTTGAGTGTTTAGATGTGTTGTGTAATTATCTGCCTTGATATTTGTTCACTGCGGTTTATGTTGGATATGATTGTGCAGTCTTGCGTTTTTACCTGAATTTGAATTTTTTGGGATACACTTTTCCTGCACACAGCTCTTGTGCAAAATTGCTTGAAATGTAGCCAGCGTTTGCTATTATTATTATTACATCGAGTTTATATAGCGCCAAAGGGTTTGCTCAGCGCTGTACAATGGGGGGGGGGGGACAATACATGGCACAGTATTAAAAAAGAAACAAAAACAGCTGCAAAGATGCCTTTATAGCGGTTTCACATGCAAAAGGTAAATGTTCTCCTTTTGAATAACAAAATCCCTGTAAATGTTTGTAAGCTGCATATTATATAGTCATCTGGCCACTCTGGTGTGCAGAAATAGTTGCTCATAACTTCTTGTACAATTTCCACCCCTATATGTGCATACAAAGTACAGACAGGCACTTAAACTGTTAAATTAGAAGCCGATTCCTAATGTCCTCTTCCTCTGCTGTGGCTGTCCTGGAGGATTGAACAGTCTCGCTTGTTACATCACCAGCCATGCACGGCTCTGAAAGGCTCCTGCTGCTTGCTCTGGCTGCAGAAGAGTTAACTGCTCCCTGTTGTCTGCGGGGAAGGGAGAGAGAGAGTCAGGCATTTGACAAGCTTGACAATGGCTGCCTGTAGACGGGAGTTGCAGTTCTAGCTTCAGTGAGTTAATAGGTTGGCATACACTGAAGATATTTTCCAGAGCGGATAGCTGCACTCGCAGCTACGGCCATTTTTTTTTTCTTTTTTTTTTTTTCCTTCACAGGGAAATTTCTAGCGTTGTGGATTACGTGTGCTTTTAAAGCCAGACTTCCTCCGTGTGCCCTTCAGCATTCCTAAACTGTCAACGCAGAGAGTGACCGCGCACTGCAAAGCCCTTATCTGCCGCTTAACGCACTCCGTATATTTCTGATTTCAACTGTTTGTTGTTTTTTTTAGCTTTGGCTATTTTTTATTTTATTTTTTTTAATATTTAAAAAAAAAAAAAAATTCCCCTCTCCCTTGGGTCCAGCGGCCTTAATGTTAAGACAGCTGCCATTATTTATTAGAAGGGAGGGAGCACTTGTCCAAACGGGCCCCTCCATCAGGAGGAGTTGGCAAACAGGACTTCCACGGCAGTAAAATGACACCATGCTTCTCCTCCATTTTCTCATGAAGTCTGCTGAGTGGGAGAGCAACAGGAGTTGGAAACGTCTTGCCTTGGATCCTTGCTGCGTAACTAGCGCCTCAGAGGCTTCCTTTTTGGATTTCCATCAGGTTTGTGGCTGTACAGCTGGCTCTGTGCGTGTGCGTGTATGTCCTTGCCTCCCTCTTCCTATAGGTTTTACCATGTCTGCGCTGCCCTCTGGACGGGATCCGAACATGAATGCTACGCACGTAAGCCTGCTATGAAAAGCCTTGGCAAAAACAAAATACCAGTACAAGGGCGAGCAGATTGCTAGCAGGGTGTACTGCTTTTAGTGGGCGGTTGCTGCAATTCACTGTTGTTTTTATTCTGCTGTATAGGAAGTGCAGCATTTCTAGTATTTTTTTTTTTCCCGAAAGAATTACTAGGTTATATTTAATTGGAGAAAGCTCAGTTATTTTGTGTGCAGCATTGTACAAATGCTTGTCTTTTCCATCTTATTGATGTAAAGTAAAGCGCCACCGGTGTTCTGTAACACGAGAATCACCGCAGGGAATAGGCTATTTGTTGTGCTTCTGCCGTTGTGAAGGGATTTACTATTAGACAGGCGGAACTGCTGGATTGACTTGTGCTGCGGCTTTACGTTTGCACAGTGAATAGTGAAGCTGTCCCTGTTTGCTTTGCATGGTAATAGGGTTTACATACAGATAAATGGATTCAGCAGTGCTGCTCTAGTCTCCTGGATGAGCTTGCGGTGTACAGTTGTGTTCAGAATAATAGCAGTCCAACATCATTAACCAGATCACTGTTTTTTTTTTTTGTATAAATTATACTTCTACATGGCAAATCAATTACTAGTAGGTGTAGTAGAGTAATAGAAAACCAACAGTCATGACATGCATGCTGCTGATTCTGTGTAATTGAATCACTAATTGAAAGGGGCATGTTCAAAATAATAGCAGTGTGGAGTTCAATTAGTGAGGTCATTCAGTCTGTGAAAAACAGGTGGCAATTATTTAAGGACGAAGGCAACAAATGCTGTACATGCTGAGTATAGTGCATTTCTCTATGAAAATCTGAGTAAAATGGGTCCTTCCAGACATTCAGAAGAACAGCGTACTTTGATTAAAAAGTTGATTGGAGAGGGCAAAACATAATGAAGTGCAGAAAATGATAGGCTGCTCAGCTAAAATGATCTCAAATGTTTTTTTAAAATGGCAACCAAAACCTGAAAGACATTGAAGAAAACCATTAGAAATGGATCGAAGAATAGCCAAAATGGCAAAGACTCAGCCAACGATCAGCTCCAGGGTGATCAAAGAAAGTCTATCTGTGAGTACTGTAACAGTTAGAAGATGCTTATGGGAAGCCAAGATATCGCCTCGCAATGTCCCATTGTTGTAAAAAACGATGTGCTGAAGAGGTTACAATTTACCAAAGAACTCCATTGACTGGTCTAAAGAGAAATGGAGCACCAACCTCACTCCAATCGAAAACATGTGAGGTGACATTAAAAATGCTGTTTCCGAGGTAAAACCAAGAAATGCAGTAGTCCAATCATCCTGATCTGGAATACCTGTTCATAGGTGCCGGATGTTGGTTGACTCCATGCAACACAGATGTGAAGTAGTTCTCAGAAACCGTGCTTACACAACTAAATATTCAGTGATTCATAGGAAAGTTAAATCTTCAAGCATTTTTCAGTTTATACAGTAAGTCCTTATGCACACGGGACATTTTTACAGCGGCTGTTTTTGGCTTTTTTACAGTATTTTTCTACAGGCATTAAACTCCCCAGCATGTTATTCTATGTGTCCATGTGCACACATAGACTGTAATCAGTATTTTTTTTGGCAGGGATGTTTTTTGACTGGAAAAAATACCCAGGACTAGTGGGTTTCTAGAGGAGCTTTTTAGCTGTAAAAACGCTCGACCGCTGAAAAACATTGTAAAACTCCGCAAACCGGCGTTTTTGGACCTTTTTTTGACCCAAAAAATGTTTTTCTTGTAAAAAGATGCGAACGCGGAAAAACACAGATAAACGCTAATGCAAAAACGCTTAAAAAAAAAAAGCTGAAAAACTCACGTTTTTAACGTGACTTTACACAGCTGACGTTTACCAGCGTTCTCAATGCCAGTGTGCATGGAGCCTGACATGTTTGAGTTTGTAAACAGAAATGCAGACACTATTTTTTTGAAAACCTAATATTCCTTTTTCTTTCTGTAAAGTATTAACAAACTTTAATCGTTTTTCTTTGTTTTGATTTGGAATGGACTGTGCAGTGTTCCCAGTGCACTTGTGTGTATGGACATAAAAGCCATTAGAAGGATTTTGAGCTTTACGCACCTTTTTAAACTCGCTGCTATTATTTGTAAGACAACTGTACATGCTTGCCTAGTGACTCATTATTGCCTCAAAATGGAAACTCTGATGTGTCTTAGATTAGCAGCTGGTCATTTGCTGAACACAAAGTTTGTTTTTAAAGCAACCTCAAAACTTGTATCTAGCTGTCATGCATACAGTTCTAGGGAGTCCTGCTTGCAGCTTTAGGGGTCTTGGCTTAAAATTTCAACAGTCTGCCTATGTTTTGTGTGTGTTGTGGTTTTTTTTTTTTTTTTAAAGGGTTGTTTTTATTTATTATTTATTTCAGGTACTTGTATAGCGCCATCAATTTACGCAGCACTTTACACATATATATTGTACATTCACATCAGTCTCTAACCCGCAAGGGGCGTACAAATTAAGGTCCCTAACCAGGGGCAGACTGACCATTTGGAAACTCGGGCACTGCCCGAGGGCCCGGGGTCAGTAGGGGGCCCCGTGAGATGCCCCTGGTACCTTTGTCATAGGCTTTTGGAGATTGGGCAAGGACACAGGGGCCCCATGATCCCCTGTTGCCCGGGGGCCCCATGAGTTGTCAGTCCGCCCCTATTCCTAACTTACATTCATACACATATTAGGGCCAATTTAGACAGGAGCCAGTTAACCTACCAACATGTCTTTGGAGTGTGGGAGGAAACCTGAGTACCCGGAGGAAACCCACGCAGGCACAGGGAGAACATGCAAACTCCAGGCAGGTGGTGCTGTGGTTGGGATTCGAACCAACGACCCAAGTGCTGCCAGGTGGAAGTGCTAACCATTTAGCCACTGTGCTGCCCATAAAGGTCATTTTATTTCTCCTATGTTGTGTGTAAATATGAAGCTGAATATACATTAGTAGATTTTCTAATGAATGTTCGTATGAATACTTGAATACTCCTAAGAACATTTGTAGGAAAATGATTTGTACATTTCTTGACTACACAAATGTTGTTTGAAAGTATTTCAAAATGTTGTTTGCTTTTATCCTTCTGTTTTGGAATGAATGTCATTTTACAAATATGAGCTATTTCTAACACTGTTAGGCTACGTTCACACTAGCTTTGTCAGCAGGCGTCTGAGAAGCGTTCACGCTTCCCAAATGTCTGTCTAACGCCTATGAAAATTCTGCACATGGCAGCACACAGTGCTGTTCACACTGAAGCTTTCACGTCGAGGCAAAACTGACGCCTCTGGGTTTATTTACTAAAGCTGGAGAGTCCAAAATCAGACTCCCTTCTGCATAGAAACCAATCAGCTTCTAACCTCAGCTTGTTCAATGAAGCTTTGGCAATGAAACCTGGAAGCTGATTGGTTTCTATGCAGAAGGGAGTCTGATTTTGGACTCTCCAGCTTTAGTAAATAAACCCCCTCATGTCAAGTCAGGAGTTGAAGCCTCCCATTCAAGTCTATGGTGTTGCTCCTCAAACGCCTGGCAGGCGTTTGCGACGCAGTTGCAAGGCGTTTGCGGAGTGTTAATATCATTTAACTTCATTATAGGCGTTTGTGGTGTGGTTTTAACGCTTGGCAAACACTTTATCAACCGCCTCAAAACCGTGCATGGGTTTTTGGGGAACGTTAAAAACGCTTCTAAAACGCCTGTCAACAACTGTCAAACGCTATAGGAGTGTTTGGCAAAAGTTAGAATTAAAGTCCAATGTGAATGAGCCCTTAGGAATTTAATTATTGGACAAACAACATTTTGCATCCAGCACATTTTCTTGTCACTGTGGTCGAAAATAAACATCAGTCTGACCCGAAAAACTATTAGAAACGCATTTTCCTGTAGAAATTGTTACCTAAATTCTACTGTTTTATGGCCAACGTTAGTCTAATCGATTCTTCTTAAAGTGTATCTACAATATTGTAGTAGAAGCTTGTGTTCCTTTCTTTTTACCTGGTGATCCTGCCAGTAATCCATTTTCTGTCCTAGAGTGACAGCACTCACCCTGCTGTATCTAAGGAGCAGTTTTTCTTAAACATGGAGGATAGATTGAATGTAATGTTCCTATAACAGAGTGCATGGTCACAATATGAATGCATTGCAGATAAAGGACTTTGTAATAAAGGAAATGTTATTAGTGTCCCTTTTATTACATTTATTTGTTTAACCACTTTACCTCCGAAAGATTTTACCCCCTTCATGACCAGGGGATTTATTTTTGCTATTCAGCACTGTACCACTTTAACTGGCAATTGCTTTCTCATGCAACACTGTACCCAAATGAAATTTATATCATTTTTTTCTCACACAAATAGAGCTTTCCTTTGGTGATATTTGGTCACCACTGGGATTTTTATTTTTTATTATATAAAAAAAAGAAAACTGAAAATTTAGTAAAAATATATTTTCTACTTTCACTTATAAAACATACCCAATAGAATTTAAATTTCTTTATAAGTTTAGGCAAAATGTATTTTACATGTCACAAGTGCCGGCAGTAATTGGGGGCTGATCCTGCTAACACTGCGGTTTTTTTAAGGGATACTATACTATTGTGCACACTGGTATAGTTATGATCATGATCAAAATCATGAGGGGGGGATTGGAGCCAGTACACAGAGACTGAAGTTCATTCTCAAAGATCACTACAAAAACAAAGAAATCAGGTTTCAGTTGGTATCATTCATACCAAAAAGAACCCGCTCTTTGTTTACATTGGGGGGCTGGCAGTCATTGAAGATGCATTTTGGTACAAGCCCTGTAGCTACAAACTTTACCAAAGAGGTTTACATACTTGAATTTCAAAAGTCATGTTCAGTCTTTGCAAAACCATAGCTTTCAATAATGTAATATCTGGGGATCCTGCTGTAAAAGTCTTTTGTTCAGCATCTTCCTTTTGCATATATCACCAGTTGCACTCCTGCATTGTTACCTGTTAAAATGTTCGGTAGAAACTATACAGGGCCACGTATTATTATTGCTGGTCTGCCATTTGTTGCCATCAAGAAGCCAACCCTGAACGATATCATGGAGCCACTGCTGAAGTGCATGTGTACAGGAAGTGACTGAAAAAGGCTTCAGGAGATTTGCAGCACTAAGCTGTAACAATGAATGAAAAAAAGGTAAAAACCAGGTTTTAAATTAAAAAAAAAAATAAATAAATATATACTGTATACAATCCTATTCTATATAAATTGCCTGAGTAAAGCTAGATGTCCTTCTGCTGGGTTTTACATCAGTTTTAGGGGTCATTCACACAGGTGCTCAGCCCTGTACAGGATGGAGAGCCATTAGTTTGTTTTTCTGAACTATCGCTGCATACATGTAAAACTCAGCTGCGTGGGTTAGTCTGTATAGCCGATGCATATCCATTCACTTATATGGGATACCTGCATGCAGCTTGGTGCTAGTTCAGAAAAATAGAAAAGCATCTTTTCACACTGTACTGGGCTGAGCACACCTGTGAATGAGCCCTTAAACGGATCTTTTGCATGTTTATCTAAAACATTAAAAATGTTACCGTTTCTATATAATAGTAAAATCACCATTGTATTTATGCACAGTAAGTGACTGCAGTTAAAGCGGAGCTCCAGGCTCCCCCCAAAAAATTAAGTCAGCAGATACAAGTACTGTAGCTGCTGACTTTGAATATACAGTGAAGGAAAGAAGTATTTTCTTCCCTGCTGATGTTGAATGTTTGCCCACTCACAAAGAAATGATCAGTCTAAAAATCGAATGGTGGGTGTATTGTAACACTGAGAGACAGAATAGCAACAAAAAATTCAAAAGAAATGCATGTCTAACAAATGATGCACTGATCTGCATGTTCATGAGAGAAATAAGTATTTGATCCCGTTTCAATCACCAGGATTTCTGGCTACCAGGTGTCTTTCATACAGATAACAAGCTGGGATTAGAAGTAGTCTCTTAAAGGGAGTGCTGCTAATCTCATTTTGTTACCTGTATAAAAGGTACCTGTCCACAGGAGCAATCAAACAATCAGATTCCAAACTCTCCACCATGGCAAAGACCAAAGAGCTGTCCAAGGATGTCAGGGACAAGATTGTAGACTTACACAAGGCTGGACTGGGCTACCAAACTATCGCCAAGCAGCTTGGTGAGAAGGTGACAACAGTTGGTGCAATCATTCGTAAATAGAAGAAACTCTGTGTTACAATACACCTACCATTCGATTTTTAGACTGATCATTTCTTTGTGAGTGGGCAAACCTTCAAAATCAGCAGGGGATCAAATACTTATTTCCTTCACTGTAACTGCACTCACTTGTCCAGGGGATCTAGCGATGTCCTCGCCCAAACTGATTCTTCAGTCAGCTTTGGGTGCAGGTGCCGGCATCTTCAGTAAGGGAAACTGGAAGTGAAGCCTTGTGGCTCTACAGCCGGTTTCCTACCAGCGCGCTGCGCTTGGTGAATGATCCTACAGTCTTCTGGGACCTATGAAGTGTCTTTGGGGGGGGGTGTATGGGCTCGAATCTCTGGCTCAGATCGCCAAAGCTGATCTTACCGGAAATAGGAAGCGGGTACCTGTCAAAACCAGGTACCCGTTCCCCCCCCCCCCCTCCCCTACAAAAAGTGTGTGTGTGTGTGTAAGGGGGGGGGGGGGGGAGAGACAATCAAGCGAAACTTCCCCTTTTGGGTGAAGTTCCACTTTAAAAAAGTCAATTTCCTGCACCTGCTTAGTAAATTAAGTTTATCCGAATTCGATATTTATCTGTCTATTGAGAATACGACAAAATAATTTGCATCCTTTACTGTCATAAATAGGCTCATTGTCATCTGTGACTTGTATGTAGATATCCCGGGCTGAAGTTTTCCTTTGAATAAGGCCACACTTTCCCCGTGGTGTGGTCTGCAGTGGTATTTTATGGATGTGATGAACGTATCCATGTGTCATCTGTCTTCCCCTTCTGACATCTCATTTTTGAAGTTTGCAGTCATGTGTGAAATAGACTTGCTGTGACACAGCAGTGACCAGAGCTAGTGGCTTCAGGGCCTTCTGGCTCTGGATTTCAGGTAGTTGTACACGAAGGGTCCTGTCTGAGGTTTGGCGTTTTTGTTCAAGGCAAAAGTACGGGCAAACAGCTTTCGGTCCTCCATGAGACAGACGGGAGCGTCACACTGTCATGGTGCAGCACAGCAAGATTGCTGCCACAGGCCGCGTTTTGGCAGCTAGTACCACTGCCAGATGGGGAAGCGCCGCAAATGTGTGTAATGCATGAGGTTGGGCCAGGATTTCAATGGTTAACAAAGGGGTGACCTATCACCTCCAAGCCGCTTGTCAAATGCCTGTGGAAAGGGATCCAACTTGGAATGCTTTTTTAGAGGCAATGACAGCCGCACATCTCAATGAGCCCTTAGTAGTTTCTGCTGTGCAAAAGTAAATACAATTACTGCAGACTCCCGTTTGGGATTGTGGCTTTTTTTTTTTCTTTTTAATTTACACTTTTTATTCATGCTGAATAATGCAGCTTTTGCTATGCTTTTCTGCAAATAGGAGATCTACATCCATCCCAAACAAGATACTTCTTAGCCATTCACAGAATGCTTTGTATTCTTGAACCATTCATAGAGTACAAGATGTTCTGCAAATGGTCAAAGGGAGGGGGGCAGCAGGCCAGCAGCATAGCACTTTTTTTTTTTTTTTTTTTTTCTTCCACTACAGAAATGATTGTCTGCTTTAAAAATTGAGCAGTTAAAGTATATCTGCACCAAAGAATAAAGGTGTAACATATTATTATTATTATTTCAGGTACTTGTATAGCACCGTCAATTTACACAGCGCTTTACCTATATATATTACATTCACATCAGTCCCTAACCCTCAAGGGGTGTACAATCTAAGGTCCCTAACTCTCACATTCATACATACACATACTAGGGACAATTAAGACAGGAGACAATTAACCTACCAGCATGTCTTTGGAGTGTGGGAGTTAACCAGAGTACCCAGAGGAAACCCACGCAGGCACAGGGAGAACATGCAAACTCCAGGCAGGAATTCGAACCAACGACCCTAGTACTGCCAGGCGGAAGTGCTAACCAATTAGCCACTGTGCTGCCCATAAACATGTGTATTGCAGCTTCTCAGCCCATAGGCTTCATGCACAAGGGCATCAAAATACAGATGTTTGGAGCTAATTTCCAAACACATGTGGAAGCATGCAAAGCACTTCTATGGCTGGATTCTCTCTGGATATTCAGCAGCATCTGGGTGTGTTCAGTCTAGCTGCATTTACATTTTTCATGAAACATGTTTTCTTATAAACGGTTAATGTTAACAAGTTTTTTCCACCTTATATCTTTTATTTACTATGCACATTTTTGCAGTGATGCAAGTACCACAGTTCTGGGGTTTTGCTTTAACCACTTCAAGTCCGGACACTTTCATCCCCTTCCTGTCCAGGTCAATTTTCAGCTTTCAGCGCCCATCACATTTTGAATGACAATTGCGCGGTCATGCAACACTGTACCCATGGGACTTTTTTAGCATTTTTTTGAGACAGATAAAACTTTATTTTATTGGTATTTATTCACCACTGGGATTTTTATAATTTTGATTGATATATATATATGTGAAAAGTCCAAACATTTTGAAAAAAAGTGTTTTTCTTATAAAATTTTTCAAATAACTTTTTTTCATGAATCTTGGCCAAAATGTATTCATCTATCTTTTTATTAAAACAAAAAATAGCCCACATTAGTTTATAACCAACAATAGTTAAAAAAAATAATTTTTACATTTTATTCTATTTTTTTATATATATTTTTTTTTTCAACCGTCACCCTAGCAGTACAGTGTCACTATAGTGACACTGTACTACTTGTGGGGGGTGACGAAGTTTTTCTTTCTTTTTTTTTTTTTTTTTTTTTTTTTACAGATTGCTTTTACACCCATAAAGTTTGTAAAAGCAATAATTTCTCCTTCTCTCTGGCTGCATTCTTGCAGCCATTGAGAAATACTATGAGAGCTGTGATTTGGTCATAGCTTGTCACATGGTACAAGGCTGTTGTGAATAGCCCTGTACCATGTGACCTCTGTGATCATTCACAGATTTCACAAGTAGTAAGCAATGATGTCAGGAAGTGACATCTTGTTTGCTACTATTCATGTGATCACTGATTAGCCAATCAGTGATCACATGAATCGGGACCTCACACAGAGGGTCCCGTACAGCGTTTGGTGTTGCACCGAATCGTGGTGCCACGTGTTCCCAGGGACCGTGCACAGGCAATGGATGCGGGAGGACATTTATAAACGGCCAGCCGCTCCTGCACTGCTCCCATCCAACCGTTTGTGTACATGGGCCGGACGGGAAGTGGTTAAAGAAGACTTTGCAGCACTGATTCAATGTATAGATATAAACACACTTGAAGCCTGATAATGAAAACCAAACGTTACATGATTCAGTGTACAGCTGAATACTAGCTACATCAACACTGGGATTTGATATGAGGAAGAAGCATTAAAGTTGTGTTTACATTTTTCCTGCATGTGAGTGGGCAGATGTCTATGCAGAGGTAATCAGGATGCTGTGTCGCTCATAAAATCAGTCTGGTGGGTTGTAGTTTTAAAGAGTCCTGTACAAGCTGGAAGCATAGGCTCTCAGCACCCTAAAGCTTGGCCATACCTGCATAGATTTCTGTAGAACAGATTTCTCAATCGTTACTAAACAGCGTGGATGGACATCAATCTCTATCCTGCCAGCTGAATTTGGGCTGTGTATGGCAGCCTTTAGTTGGATGATCTGTGAAAGCTCTTCCTAGGTGCCTATGCAAATAACATGGTTGCTGTTTACATAGCTGTGCCTCACCTCTTCATGTGGCTGTGAACTTGTTGAGACCTAAGGCACTATGTTGTGGGGATTGTCAGGTGTTATGTGCACTGCTGTTCACTAGCAGTAAGTGGCAACCGTACTAGAAATTTCTGGAGGCACTGACATACTAAAACTAATGCAGGCCATACATGGTTCGAAGTCCGAACGATTTTCGTACGAATATTGGACCTAAGAATGGGCAGCACAGTGGCTAAATGGTTAGCCCTTCCGCCTGGCAGTACGCTGGTCGTTGGTTCGAATCCCAGCCACGGCACCTCCTGCCTGGAGTTTGCATGTTCTCCCTGTGCCTGTGTGGGTTTCCTCCGGGTACTCCGGTTTCCTCCTACACTCCAAAGACATGCTGGTAGGTTAATTGGCTCCTGTCTAAATTGTCCCTAGTATGTGTATGTATGAATGTAAGTTAGGGACCTTAGATTGTACACCCCTTGAGGGTTAGGGACTGATGTGAATGTACAATATATATGTAAAGTGCTGCGTAAATTGACAGCACAATATAAGTACCTGAAATAATCAGCTGATTTTCGATGTTGATGGAGCGTTTGTATCTTTTACTCTGATCTGAATCAATGAAAGGACGCCGGCTCCCATAATCTGCATACCAGCGGGCTTATTCCTAGGATTCCTAGCAGTGCTGCAAGTCTCTTTAGATATTTAATGGTCTATTCACTTGTGCGACTTCAAAAATCCTGCGATTTTCATTGTGACATTACAGTGTGACTTTGACGCGACATTGGTTAAGTGCGGCTTTGGATTTAACCAAGGATAATTGTTTCTGCTGTACAAAGTCATATGCAAGTCGCATGCGGCTTTGGTGGGTTTACTTTGACGTTTGTGGCCCTCAAGTCGCATGAAAGGTGGACTAAAGTAGTGGGGAAACTACTTTGAAGTCACACAGTTATGAATAGTATCCATTGGGAAACATGAGGGGGTGACTTCTCATGCGACTTTGAACCCCAAGTCAGGCGTAGTCCCCAGCACACACTGTCCACTACCCCTTTAGCAAGCCGTGTGCTATGAGAGCACCTGTGTGCGTGTTCCGTATCCTGGCTTTTTTTTTTTTTTTTCTAACTACAGAAGTGAATCTGATTTGTTGTTCTCGGCATTTTTCATTGCAAGCACATTGATTAAAGGGCTGAGGTACTCCGGTTTGATGTGTAATTTGCAGGGCTGTGTATGTGTTGTATCACAATATTGGATCTGGCGATGGTGTTTTCACTGTTTTCAATGTTCATCCAGTTTTAGATGATTTTCTTGGTTTACCCTGAAAGTACAACATTGAGTGACCAGAAGCTGATCATTACTATGTGTTTTCTGCAAGAAAATATTAAGGGTGCTAAATTCACTAAATGTAAGCGCTTTTGTTTTCCGCACATGACCTTGTTTGTTAACTCCCACTCCGTTCTGTTTACCGCACAGTGCCAGATGAACTACTAAGCCAGCCTCAGCCTGTCAACGGGAACATTGGCATTTCCACCGTAACCAGCATTCAGAATAATAATGCCAAGCGGCCCACAGCACCCAGCCCACAGCAGCAGCAACAACCGGTGTCTCGATACCATCCCCGTGAAGTACCACCCCGATTCCGACACCAAGACCAGAAGTCTCTTGTGAAGCGTGGGCAGCAGATTCCTGGCATCGCAGCCAATCTGGGTTTAGCCACTAAAGTATTAAACCAAGAGTCCGAAAGCAGCACTGTCGTGTGTCAGGAGCGCACTGTGACCGAAACTCCGCCAGGTAAACATTGCCTGCGCTGTTGTTTTTCCCCCCCCCCCAATGCTAGCATGCTTAGAATGTCCACGTGAACCTGTTAGAAATGTCTTAAAGCTGAACTGCATTTTGTATGTTCTGAAACATGCATTATGTAAACAAGTAGAAAGGAAGTGACCTTTTAGTGTCTGACGTTTATGTATTTTCCATTCCATGTTGAAGGACAACACGCGTAGCTTAAATACATGGCTAAACATACACAGGAATGGTCTTGCTTGCCAAAAGCCCTCTATAAGTAGTGTGCTAGTCTTTTGCTTTTCCCACCTTTAGTATGCTGTATCAGTATAAAATAAAGCAGGTACTGACAATATTCACAGCCTGACATTCTGCCGGCACTGAGCCACTGCCCTGCCCCTGCTTGCTTTTTTGACTACTAGTCACTGGTGATGGGTTTTTTGAACAGACCACCTCAGAGGCACTCCTACTTCAAGCCTGCTTTCAGCTGGTTTGTAACAGTACAGTATTAGGATATAGACTAGCTTCTGCAGCTGAACTGTAAAACTATTTTTAGATTGTAAAGTGCTAAGCAAACTGTTGGCACTAAATAAATCCTCAATAATAATAATAATAATAATAAGAGGATATATACGTGACCTAAAAGCCCACTTTGGATGGGTGCATCCATGTTAACATCCCTTCTTTTTGCGCCTATACTGCTTAGGGATCACTATACACATTACAATCTGACCATGCAACCTTTGTGCAATCAGCTTTAGATTTACCAGAATTATGTAATATGGGGACCTATGTAATCTACCCAGTCAATCTGTATACATTCAGACTGGCCCTTGCACTACATAGTTGTTGGTAGATCTAAAGAAGATTGTACAATCAGATTGTGGTGAGCTTTAAGTACCCTTGCTCCTGAAGTCCTTTCAATCTGATTTCTTAAAGTGGGCCTTCAGCTTACCCCGACCACATTTTTTTTTTTTTTCTGCTCCTGCTTACCTTGTGATTGTCTAAACAAAGTTCAGATACTCACCCAGCCACCAGATCCAGCGTTGTCCCGCTGACCTCTTTCTGTCAACAGACACCGCTGGGTCCTGTGCCACCAACTTGCTTTTGACGTCATTGCGATGCCCACCAACTCTTCTGAGTTCAGCTGGCGGGGCCACGTGATGACGTTCTGCTAGGTCTGCCCACTTCCAGCCTAGCAAATGAGTGACTAAGGCTACATTCACACTAGCGTTGTGTGCAGGCGGCAGAGAGGCGTTTGGGAAGCGTTTTTACCGTTTCCCAAACGCCTCTGCCAATTCTACATGGTGCTGTTCTAACGGGAGCGTTTGCGCCGCGGCAAAACGGACGCCTCTGGTCGAGTCAGGAAGCTTTGAAGCCTCCTATTCACGTTTATGGTGCTGCTCCGCAAACGCCCGGCCGCGATGCGGTTGCGGGTCGTTTGCAAAGCGGTAACACCACTCAGACTGCATTATAGGCGTTTGTGGGGCGTTAACGCTCGGCAAACGCCTAGCAACCTCTGCTAAACCGCGCATGCGGCGTTGGCCGAGCGTTAAGAAACGCTCTGCAAACGCTGGACCAACGCTTGCCAAACGCTATAGGGGTGTTTGGCAAGCGTTGGTAAAACAGCCAAGTGTGAACGAGCCCTAAAGGCCTCCTGGGATATGTGATGTAAATATCCCAGGAGGCCCAACGAGCACTGTGCACGTCATTCGTCTAGGCGTATGACGTGCATTGAGGGGCGGGGCTGAGCTGTTTCTATGAAAAAAAGGTAAATTAAAAAAAAAAAAAATTGGTTGGAGTAGGGTGAACATGCAAAAACGACTGAAGTTCCGCTTTAATCACAACTGCAGTATCCATTGTTGCTAGTCTGTCTGGTTATTGTGCAGCATAGAAAACATCACAGGAGCAATGAGACAGAACCATTCATTTGGGTTGGCCAGTTTTCCATCTGTAGTTTCAAAACACTATAAACACGATTATCATACCCAAACCTATTCCTCCGGGTTTAAAAAGGAAACGGATTCTGTGCTTAGAACAACCACACAGATTCTCATTTTTAACTGGGACAGAGCTGCCATCCGGTTGCTGTGGGCAACACACTTTCTGTTTGGCCACTTTGGATACATGAGGCCTAACATCTTCAGCTTTTTTTTTTAAGAATAATAGAGTGTGAACAGCCAGAGTTGTCACTGGAATACCGAGCAGGGATCTGTCCTTTTATAGAGTTGTTTACTTCTTCTGAGCTGTGCTCCCAGCAGCTCTTTTATTTCTATAGTGTTGTATATGTTTCTATAATCCACGTCTTGCCCACATCTACACTACTGTCAAAGTGGTGGTGAAAAATATGGACTAGTCACACGAGGTGCAGTTTTTCCACTGTCTGTTTGTGCAAATGAGTTAATCAAGATGCTACCTATTCACGCATTACAGCCTTAAACCATAAATTATTACCAAGTCTCTAAGGCCCTAGCGTGATTTCAGATGCGACTTCAGAATTGCATGAGTAGGGAAACATGGTTTTCAGTGGTGCCTGTTCACATCAGTGCGACTATGCACAGAACAATTTTGGAAAAGGGTCTAGTGCTACTTTTGGTGCAATTTTGGTCCCATGGAATATACAAACCTTATCAAAGTTGCATCCAAGTAGCACTACATAATCACATGAAAAGTCTGATCAAAATCACATTGCAGCAGTGTGAACCTAGCCTACATGTCAGTATCTGTACGCACTGCATGTTCAAAGCGCATCTTCACTTCAAAGTGGTTGTGAACCTTTACATATACCCAGTGAAGTGACTAACATAAGTTGCACCTGTTTATCTGCAGTCATCTCTTCTCTACAACAGTTCAATGTGCCGAATGCATACGGCTTGTCTGAGAATTCAGAAAAAAGGTAAAATGTACACTCTGCAGAGCTCAGTGAGGAGAGCTTTGAGAACTGATTGGAGGGAAGAGACACACCCCCTCTACACAGCTCACAGGAACAGAGCTGAGGCTGTCAATCAATCAGTTGTAGGTCCCTCCCCCATCACTATTTTTCTCTTGATGTCAGGAAAACTTGTCAGAAGTGATTCATGCTGATAGCAGAAGAACAAGGCAGCAGACAGAAATGACACTTGGTGCTTTGGATTGAGACAAGTACACACTATAGAGGGATATGCTTTTACAACCACTTTAAAGTGGAATGCCACCTAAAAAGGTAGGTTCCACTGCCCCCCCCCCCCCATCACCATACACCCACATTTGGAGGTTTCGTTTTTTTTCTTGAAGTGGGTACCCATTTCTCACAGGTATCTGCTCCACTTTCACTTGGATCGCCTGTGCGAGCCAAGCAGAAGTTCGACCTCTCCTGCCCACAACAACATCCTGGGTCACATCACAGGTCGCAGAAAGCTTTAGGTCAATTGAGTTCAGTGTTGTTCACACATGTGCAGTGGGAATGTGGCTGTGGAGCACCAGGACGTCACAGCCAGCTTCCCACATCCATACTGGCCCAGGCGAAGAACTGGCCCAGGCGATGATAGTGCTGGACCAATGTACAGTATTTGTTAAAAATTTTCTCTAAACGTCAACAGATACAGTATGTATTGCCCTGTACACATTGACTCTATTTTGTAAATTTTCAGTGCAGCATGATACAAACGGACACATTAATTTCTCTTTGATTTTTCCTATGTTGTTTTAATGCAGTGAATGGTGCATTAAACCTGAGTGGGGCTAGAGTATTTAAAGCCTATCTTTGGCAAATAATAACACTTCTTCTGCCCACCCCCCTCTAACCCATCCCGAACATTTTTTCACCTTGCCTTGTGATGCAAGATATACTCTCCTAAGTCCACTGCCCAGTCACTTCTCTGGTGGCCCTTCCATGTGTGGGGGACCACTAATCCAGTGCTGCGGAAGTGCCCATACCTGCTTGGGCCCCTTGTACTGATGTCATTCCTCTTCTGGATCCTAGGGGGGCCCCGCTTGGCAGCCAGTTGAAAGGGTCTACATCACACAGGCAGTGACATGGACACTTCCTGACTGAAGTGTCATATGATCGCATTTAGAATGTTATTCTTCCTAATGCCAGGACCCATGAAAGGGTTAAAGGAGAAGCATGGCAGGGGATGTTAAGAATTTGCTGGAGGTGGGTTTTGTGCCATGTCCAAAAAAGTGTCAAAGCAATAGCTTTAATTTTATAATACGATTTATTCAGCAATGCCATTCGATTGTACTCCAGTTGACTTTTCCTGACTTGGCATTAGAAATATTTAAAAGCTTCAGTTTTTAACTTTTGTAATTTCCTACCGAAGGTTGTAACTTTGCAATCCGTTTCCATTTTATTGCACTGAAAACCTCACATTTGTAAGGTAGAAAACACTCTGAAACAAATGGTCTTTGGCATGAGATTTCGAACAACTGGTCAACTCATTTTTGTGGACACACACAGTATCTTCTCAGATGCTGTTAATATGATCACATTGGCCCTAATGTGTAGAGCCTTGTGACCCGGATTTCCACTGCAGAAGGCAGTTCTGAAGCCCTTGGCTGCCACAGAGGAGCACTTTATTTATGTCGGTGCTCCTGTCTGGCAGCCAAGGGATGGAGCTGCCCTGCTGCAATCCTAAAATATTTTTTTAATCTGGTAATATTTTAAAAATTGATCATGCAGCACCTCAAAGCTAAATACCCTTTTCCCTGCGTACCCTAATAACATGAAGCTCTAACTTTTAAGCGCACAAATAGCATTTGTGTATATGTTTGCTAAGACTGTAGCATCAAATTTTACTTTTACTTTTTTTTTTTTTTATATTTAATAGTCAGAAAAAATTGTACCGCTTGCAACTAGCGGGTAAGATGCTAAGGCTGCTGGCGGCATGTTTGCTTCACTACTATTCTGTGATTATCCAGAAAAGCTCATGTAATTTGAACTCCTGCAGTTCATACCTATTCATAACCAATGCACTGCTCAATAAGTCAGGCCAGGTTACTCTCTCTCTCTGCTAAGCTCATGTGAACTATATGGATTTATAGTTTTACAGAGGATGTCAGCACTTGACATAAGACAGTGTAGTGCTTTGTTAAAAAGCCCAGTATGTCACTCCACCCAAATATAAACCAATAACTAAATGCACAAATGGAATACTTATAAGGTGGCCATTTACCTGACAAAAGATTTGTATTTCTGTTCATCTAGTTCTGAGATTTACAGCCTGTGTCGGATGGTTTTGTTTGCTTCAATTAGTTTTTGCATTCTTATACAAGTCTAAGGGAATGCAAAACCTGCAGGTCAGGAGGACGTCAAAAGCAGTTTTCAATTTACTTATTTATTACAGGTACTTATATAGCGCCATCAATTTATGCAGAGCTCTACACATATATTGTACATTCACATCAGCCTCTAACCCTCAAGGGGCGTACAATCTAAGGTCCCTAACTTACATTCATATACTAGAGCCAATTTAACCAGGATCCAGTTAACCAACCAGTATGTCTTTGGAGAAACCGGAGTACCTGGAGAAAACCCGTGCAGGCACAGGGAGAACATGCAAACTCCAGGCAGGTGGTGCCGTGGTTGGGATTCGAACCAATGACCCAAGTGCTGCCAGGCAGAAGTGCTAACCATTTAGACACTGTTATTAATTTTGAACGATCTCAGGACTGTTGCAAACTGATGCCATCGACACAATCCCAAAATCTGTTGATGCAAGCCCTTACACAGTAAAGGCAGCTAGATGACACCACTTGGTTAGATGTATAGAAGGGATACACTGGTGCCCTTTTCATCTCCCAGCTTGCTGATTGGATGGTAAAAGAGCAGCAGTAGAATGCTTAGGTCAGCTTTCTGCTTTTCTTTTTTTTTCTCTCCTATCAGCATGTTCCTGGACCCTTGTCATATAGAGGCTGATATAAAGTCAACTTCAGTTATATACGTTACTCTGTAAAACACTGCTGCTGTGTTTTTATAAACAGGGTTTAAAATGCAGACCCTAGTGTTGAGTAATGACTTCAGGGCCCTAAGTGACAGATTAAGCTTTTCTTTTTGCATGGCTGCTGTTAAGTCAACTTATGTCCTGGCTTCCTTTTTTACTACCTTTCAGCCTTCAGTTTTGGGAAATCCTCACTAAAATTCCCAGTTCTATCCATCTGTCACAGCTGTAAGAAAGCCAACTGATGGTGCCATGATGGGTTCTGTGCAAGAATACACAGGACACTAGATGTACTGTAAGTAAGCAATACCTCCATATATAGTCTGGAGGCACGCGCTGCTGACGGGAAATCTCCCATTTTGGAGTCTAAAAAAGCAAGATGAAGGTGTTTTTGTTTTTTTTTTTTTTTCTTTTTTTCTTTTTTTTTTTTCTTCAAATGACTGAACTGTTGGTTTGTATATGCTTTAAGACATTTCTGGTTAGTTTGCTTTTCATCCAATGTTGATCTTTATATATTTAGAAGGGTGCCAAGCTAATAAAAAAGTTGGTTATGGGTGCTATGATTTTTTGTTTTAATTTGGTTAGTACAGAAAGATGGGACAAAGAAGTACCATAACAAGGTAAAACAAGTGATGTTAGATTTGAGCACTGCAAACACTTTTCCCATCATTCTTGGTGAGTAATTTTCTAGTCTTTGGCCACCCTAAAAACTGCACTATAGTAATATAAAACTACCAGGAAGGTATGTAATTAAGGCACTTTCAAAGCCGTTCTGTTTGTCATCCAGCGTAAGTTTTTGTTATAGTTCCTTTTTAACTTGAGGGTGTATATCTGGGCAAAATAAACATTCAGTACATCTCTGCATTGCATGCACATTTTCCTATGCTTTATCACTTTAAAAAGATTGTAGGTACAAGAAAAATACCTGTTGATCTGCCAGAAGTCCACTGAGCTAAAAACTCAGTTCTGCTGCTGCGGTGAAATCCCAAACAGTGTTGTTAGCTCTGCTCCACCCACCCTATGTACCGTCATGGCCAAAAGTATTGGCACCCTTTTCTGTCAGATAATGCACCTCTTCGCCCAGAAAATTGTTGCAATTACAAATGTTTATTTATTTTGTTTTGTATTGGTATGACACAAAGTGGAGAAACAAAAAGCAAAATCTAACACATTCCACACAAAACCGCAAAAATGGTCTGGACAAAATCATTGGCACCTTCTCAAAATTGTAAAAAATAATTGCATTCCAAGTTTTTGATGATCCTGTATTTTGTATTTAAACTCTCCTATATCAATTATCAGGTGCTGACAATATAGAAATCACACCGACAACCAGTTAAAATGGTGAAAAATTGACTCAACCTTTCTGCCATGTGTCTCTGTGTGCCACATAGAGAAAGGGCAGCAAATAATTGTGTGAGGTTTTAAAAACAAAAATTGTGGAAAAGCATGGACAATCTCAAAGTTACAAGTCCATTTCCAGAGATCTTAATGTTCCGGTGTCTACTGTTCGCAATGTTGTCAAGAAGTTTAGAGCCCATGGCACGGTAGCTAATCTTCCTGGACATGGAGAAAAGAAAAAAAAAAATTCATCAAAGATTGCAACAAAGGATTGTTTGAATTGTGGATAAAGAACCTCGATCAACTTCCAGACAAAGTCAAGCTGACCTTCAGGCACAGGGTACAGCTATGTCAGCTTGCACTATACGTCACCATCTGAATGAAAAGGGACTCTATGGTAGGAGACCCTGGAGGACCCCACTGCTGACACTGCCATAATCCTTTTAGGAGAATTTGCTTTGGACAGACAAAACAAAATTACAGCTGTTTGTTAAAGCCCATCATTCTACTGTTTTCAGAAATAGCAATGAGGCCTTTGTAGAAAAGAATACAGTCCCTGCAGTCAAATATAGTGGAAGTTCACTGATATTTGGGGGTTGCTTTGCTACTTCAGGCATTGGATGTCTTGACCGTGTGCATGGCATTATGAAATCTGAGGAGTACCAAAGAATTCTGGGGTGCAATGTAGGGCCCAGTGTCAGAAAGTTGGGTCTCCGTCATAGGTCCTACAACAGGACAATGACCCAAAGGACACATCATCCCCCAGAAATGGTTTCAGACAAAGCGCGGGAGAGTACTGAACTGGCCAGTGATGAGTCCAGATCTCAATCCCGTGGAGCACCTGTGGAGAGATCTCAAAACATCAGTTGGGAGAAGGAACCCTTCCAATCTGAGAGACCTGGAGCCATTGGCATAAGAAGAGTGCTCCAAAAATCCAGTAGAGGTGAAAAAACTCATTGATGGTTACAGGAAGCCATTGATTTCAGTTATTTTTTCCAAGGAGTGTGCTGCCAAATATTAAATTGATGGTGCCAGTAATTTTGTCCACTCCATTTTTGGACCTGAAAATGCCTAAAATTTGAAAATTTAAAAAAAAAAAGAAAATTTAGGCACCTGAAAATGCCTAAAATTTGTAATTGCAACAATTTTCTGAGCAAAGTGGTGCATTATCTGACAGAAATATCAATATTGTTGTCCATGACTGTATGTTGTCCATTCTGCCCAACTCACCCTGTCAGTTCAAACAGGAGGTTAGTTGCTCTCTGGATTTCTGGAAGATCAGGAGGTATAGCTGTATTTGCAGTGTATAGACAAAAAATGGGGGGAAATGTGCATGTATTGCAGAAATGGACAATTCTTTGTCTTTTCCACCACAACTGCACAAAAACACAGATGTAATTTGCAGCTTTAGGATGCTTTCACACTTGAGAATACATCCGCTCAGTGTTTAGCTTCGAGAACCCCAGTGGGGTTTCCCATGATTATCTGCAGGTAGGCAGCCCCATTGAAAACAATGAATGGCTGCTGCCTCTTGCAGCTAAATGTGCCCACTCGCAGTTTGCGTCTAGGGCCGATAGCTTGCATATGATCACTGCATGAGCAGATACATGTGAGTGGGTACTTTTTAGCTGCGAGATCCAGCAGCCTCCCATTGCTTTCAGTGGGCTGCCTATTCTCCGTTAATTGTGGGAACCCCTGCCGGGGGTCTTGAAGCGAATTGCCAGGCAGACACATTTGCAAGTGTGAATGCACCCTTAATGGTACTGAATACAACACATGGCTTTCTGGATTAAGTTTTATATGTTTTTGTAGATTTTCATAATACCCTTCAAACAATTGCATCCTTTCATTTCCACTGCCAATATTTTGTTTAATTGTTTATTTTAGACCAGACACTTCTGCTGTGATCGCTGTAGCCATAGAATCTGTAAATTAATATGCGTGAATAGCAGGAGAGCCATGTAAAAGAGCAGGATAAAATGGATCTATAAACAATAATGTTTTAATTTTTTTTTATTTTTTTTTTTTATTTTTTATTTTTTTGCTTTTCCATAGGCATGCCTCCCATTCGGGATTTGGTCAGCCACTCCCCTAATCAGCTAGGTGAATTTAATTTTATTTTTTATCCAAGCATTTCTAGCTTGCACATTTATGACATTTTAAATTCACTTATTTTGTGAATGTATTGCTGCTTGAGTGCTTGCAGTGGATGTGCTGGAGCTGTACATTTTTTGTTTGCGTATGCTTGTGCTGCAGCCGCCTTCTTGCTACCTGTGGCTTGTAAACTGCTGCCAACTTGCATGTTATCCTGGTTATGCTGTAAGCATTGGTTCACTGTTCTTCCCCACTGGGGCTCTGATTTTTTTTTTTTTTTTTTTTAAGAGGTCTTCCACACAGGTTTGCCTTTGTCTTGTGTCCAGTGTAGCCCTGTCCTTTCTGTGGATCAGGTTGTTCTGAGATAGACTGGTTGCTAAATGTTGTCTATAAAACAAGCAGCTTCAGTCCACATCTGGACCCCAGCCAGGTACATTATCTGAGTTGGGGAAAACCTGCTGAATCATCACACTTAAACCAGGCTTGTAATTGGACAACATTCACACTGCTGTATTTCAAAGCGGCAGTTTAAAAACACTTTTTTGGTACAGAATTTGGTAAAACTCATAGAACGATGAATGCTAATGCTGTAAACTGCATCTTCTATCACTATGAAGCCTTAAAGTGGTAGTATATTTTGAAACAAAAAAAAAGTTTCTCCTGCAAGGTAAAGGCATTACTAAATAAATAAATTACTACGAAAGACTTTATGAAAGGCTTGCCTTGAAACAAAGCCCTCCAGCAGAGCACTGTCACCACTGCAGAGGCTTCTATCTTCACCTTCTGGGTTCGTGGGCTATGGCCGCTTGAATGGCTGAGATGCGATGCGTAGGAGTCACAGCCACAGCACAGGGCTCTGAAGGAACAGCATGGGCATGCCGTTCCTTAAGAGTGAATTTTCACTTGTTTGGCAGTCTGTGATGTCACCGGTGCGGTGACATCACAGACTGCCAAACAAGTGAGTGTCCTAAAACTGTGCACGTTTTAAGCAATATTTAAACTACAATCACAATACAGAGTTTACGACTGCTTTTAAAGAGACCTTGAGCCAGGCCATTCATTTTAGCAAAAGTCTTCCCATAGGATTATATGTGCATTTAATATATTTTATTTACCTGTAAAAGCCTCTCTTTTGTAGATATCCAACAGCCCTGAGACTGCTACTGGGCTGCCATCTTGGATGTTATGTCAGTAACTCCAGCAGACACAGCTTTTCCTCAAGTTATATTCTGTAATATTCCCCTTCCCTCTTCCGCCAGCAGCTACATAACAGGTGTTAGACCGTGAGGGGAAGGATGGAGGAGCTGGGCCAGTACAGCCAGTTATTAGAAGAGGAGAGGGCTGTATTAGAAAACAGACTTTTCCTAAAGTAGTCAAATGTCTTAGCAAGTTCAGGGGCACATTTCAGGTAAATAAAAAAACATGTATGGAATGATAATGCATTTAAAGCACTTGGTTTTCTTAGATTTTTTTGCATGTTGCTGACAGTGACTCTTCACAAAAATTAACACATTTCCAAGTCGCATTATTATAAGCATTGAGATACGACCAAGGCAGCCTGATGGTATAATTGGAGAGGAGCATGCAGGGAGTTGTAATGCTAGAGGGTCATCTGGTAAGAGATGGGCACTGACCCTGCAGATGAGGAAGATGTCATCCTGGAAATAATGAAGACTATGCAAGGTGTTTTTACTTTGCTTTTTGTGTATTTTTATCTCAGAGTTGATATTTAGAAATGTGTGGAACACTTCTTTCATTTAGTCGCACTTGACTGTGTTTGCAAGCCATTATTTGTGAGTTGTCTTAATGGTGTCTATGACAAATTTTGTGCAAAAGTATGTTGTTTTTTTTTACAAAACACTGAAAAATAGCTGCAAAAACAAACATTTTCGGTAATGCCTTGAACATAACGCTTACACTGAAGCACTTTATAGTCCTAATGAGTTGAACGGTCCAAATGTGCAAAAAACATTTATTGCAGAGCCATACAAAGCAGTGTGCAGAAGCTGACAGGGGAGAGATCTGAGCTGACAAGGGAGAGATCTGAGCTGACAGGGGAGAGATCTGAGCTGACAGGGGAGAGATCTGAGCTGACAGGGGAGAGATCTGAGCTGACAGGGGAGAGATCTGTGCTGTTTATACACAGGTCTCTCCCCTGTCAGTAATACTCAAGAGATCGCCGGGTGCCGGCAGGGAATCACCGACTGGGACCCGGTGATTGACAGCCTAGACTGCGAATGGCGGCGCGAGTAGGGCGCTCGCGCTCCCCCTATCTGGAGCTGCAAAATCACGTATATATACGTGATTTTGCACACCCTTGTCACCCTGTAGCAGTATTTCTACTATAGGGTGCTGCAGAAGCAGTTAATGCATTATCTGCAACCTTTTCCTTTACAACTACTTTAAAGGGGTATTAAAGCCAAAACTAAAAATGTATTATATTGCAGCCTACCAATCAGATGTAGTAGCTGCATTGGTTTTCTCTGGCTTTTTCCCCCTGTTTTCACCTGATGATATGGCCGGTAACGCACTTCCTTTATTAGTGCAACCCAACTCTGTATGAATGAACACAGTAGGCACAGCAGACAGTAGGATTGTCAGTCTGGGGGGAATGGGAGTGCTAAATGGATGAGCAGGTTTGAATACAATGGTTTGTAATCAGTGGGCAAATGGATTGTCTCATCCATGTAAAGTAATACATTCTGCTGGAGAGCTTGAGTTTCTGAAAAACAGACATGCTGGCTGGATCACCAGATGAAAATAGAAGAAAGCCTAAAAAGGAAATTAATGCAGCCATGACATCTAATTGGTAAGCTGCAGTATGATAAATGTTTTCTTTTGAGTTTAACACTGTTAGGTATGTATAATAAGAACCTGCTAATTCGTAAAAATACAATATCATTGTTTCCCAAATACATTGGTGTGAGGTTTTTAGTTCATTCACAAAAAGCAGCTTCCACTGACGGTATCATTGCAGTGAATGTATCACATCTGCTCACTATGTGGTGCTGCTATGAAAGCCGCAATTCCCATCATGCAGCTGGAATTGTTGTGAATGGACAATAATATTAGCAAGATTTGGGACAGGTATCTTGTGAATGTAAACATGCGTGGATAGTCTGCCCAGACCAGGAGACTCCTGGTCTGTGCAAAGTGGGAGGTCATGGGAGGTGGGACAGGTCAAGAGTCTCCTGACCTGTCAATCAAACAATGCAAGTGGGTGGTTCATACTGGATGTGTCAGGTGAGAAAGTACCTTTATAAACCTGCAATGAAAATGTAGCATTAAATAAATAAAAAAAAAAATCTCTGTGGCATCTCTGTTGGCTGTAAACTTGTGACAGATTAACCCCTACAGAGCTCAGCTGTTCTAAACAATGCTTAAATCACATCACATGCAAGGAAACAGACTTGGCCTGTTATCCCTGTTGGCACCCTGATACATTGTGTTATACTGCATTTTAACAGCCCTGGTGGATTGACATTGTAAGCGTCTGCCATGGTTTATTGAAGATGACTACGCTGATTCATTCTTACAGCCCAGTAACAGTACAACACTCTGCAGCAATCTAGCCTGGAGGAATAAATGGTACAGGATGAAAGATTCATCAGAAAGCCGACAGTCCCTGCCATTAGCCTGGCAGTGGATGATGAAGTGGCGGATACTGAATCTGAGCCAGGATTATCAGAACTAATTTGCAAAGCCTTAGGACTTATGCCCAAGAGCATATTTTTTGCCCAGAACCTTGCTGGCAGTAAGAGTCTTCATAAAAATTTTCTCCATATGCTGTACACATGTACCCTTTGTGCTAATGTTTATATGCATTCAGCATGTACAGTGGATATAAAAAGTCTACACATCCCTGTTAAAATGTCAGGTTTCTGTGATGTAAACAAAATGAGACCAAAAGAAATCATATCAGAACTTTTTTTCACCTTTTAATGTGACCTATAAGCTATACAACGCAATTGAAAAACAAACTGAAATCTTTTAGGGAGGGGGGGGGGGGGAAGTAAACATAAAAAGCTAAAATGTGGTTGCATAAGTGTGCACACCCTCTTATAACTGAGAATGTAGCTGCGTTCAGAATTAAGCAATCACATTCAAAATCATGTTAAATAACAGTCGGTACACACCGGCCATCATTTAAAGTGCCTCTGATTAACCCCAAATAAAGTTCCGCTGTTCTAGTAATTCTTTCCTGACATTTAGTCGCATCCTACAGCAAAAGCCGTGGTCCGAAGAGATCTTCCAAAGCATCAGAGGAATCTCATTGTTAAAAGGTATCAGTCAGGAGAAGGGTACAAAAGAATTTACAAAACATTAGATATACCATGGAATACAGTGAAGACAGTCATCAAGTGGAGAAAATATGGCGCAACAGTGAGATTACCATGAACTGGACATCCCTCCAAAATTGATGAAAAGTTGAGAAGAAAACTGGTCTGGGAGGCTGCCAAGAGGCCTACAGCCACATTAAAGGAGCTGTGGCAAGTACTGGCTGTGTGGTACATGTGACAACAATCTCCTGTATTCTTCAGATGTCTGGGCTATGAGGTAGAGTTGCAAGATGGAAGCCTTTTCTTATGAAGAAAAACATCCAAGCCCGGCTAAATTTTGCAAAAACACATCTGAAGTCTCCTAAAAGCAAAAACAACACAGCACATCCCCAAAGAACACCACAGTGAAGTATGGTGGCGGCAACATGCTTTGGGGCTGTTTTTCCTTCAGCTGGAACTGGATCCTTAGTCAAGGTAGAGGGAATTCTGAACAGTTCCAAATACCAGTCAATTTTGGTACAAAACCTTCAGGCTTCTGCTAGAAAGCTGAACATGAAGAAGAACTTCATCTTTCAGCATGACAACGACCCAAAGCATACATCCAAATCAACAAAGGAATGGCTTCACCAGAAGAAGATTAAAGTTTTGGAATGGCCCAACCAGATCTCAGACCTGAATCTGATCGTAAATCTGTGCGATGAACTGAAGAGGGCTATGCACAGGAGATGCCCTTGCAAGAACAGGCAAATATTGCCAAGTCAAGATGTGCCATGCTGATAGATTCATACTCAAAAAGACTGAGTGCTGAATCAAATCAAAAGGTGCTTCAACAAAGCATTAGTTTAAGGGTGTGCACACTTATGCAACCATATTTTAGTTTTTTATTTTTACTTCCCTCCGCCTAAAAGATTTCAGTTTGTTTTTCAATTGAGTTGTACAGTTTATAGGTTATATTAAAGGTGGAAAAAGTTCTGAAATTATTTGTCATTTATTTACATCACAGAAACCTGACATTTTAACAGGGGTGTGTAGACTTTTTATATCCACTGTATGGTCGTTGGTACCTGCCACAGTTACTCAGGGCCAACCTGCAAATATTAACTCTGTGTAGCCAGCACCCCTGCTGTTGCTGGTTACAGAATATTGATGTTTACATCGCCCCCTGAATGAGTTAGAGGGGCAGTGGCACACAGCTTCTGATTCTGGGGAGCTGAAGGCCAAGGTCATTCTGCGCATTAGCTACTGCCACCTAAATTATTTTGACTGAATTTGCATATAGAAGTACAAATATTGACTCAGACGTTAGACCTGACCTGTAGTCATTCATTATTTTAATCCTCTCTGTTGTGCAGTCATGCATGTCCTCTTAAGTGGGTAATAGGCTACTTTACTAGCTTGTCTGCAGAGGATCCAGATTCATTGGTTGTACCTCCCAGTACACAGCTATTACACATAAAACCAAACATTGTAGCAATTCGTATTACAGGGAGCTTAGCTGTATACTTTTTAGCATTTCAAACTATTTAAAATGTGTCTCATTTCTGTGGGAAAACATTCACTTGAATCTGTTCTTTTGTTAGGCACAAGTGAAAATTAAAAAATTAACACGCTAATTAAATATTTTGGAGTAATTTGGTAATGATATCAGTAAAAGAATAGTCTGCCTTTTTGACCATGTTTCATGTTGCACCCATATTGATTATGTAATGTAATTAACTTGGATTGTGGGGTGTTTATCTTTGCACACATCTGTTTTGTTTTGGCTGAGGTGTGCATTGTTCTGTCCACATAGCCAGGTTATCCAGTCACAGATCTGTGAATGGAAAGACTACAAGTCCCTTCTGCACCCTGGCAGAGAGACGTCTGGATCTCAATGAAACGCAAGTGCTGTGAGATCAGCACATACATAGTCCACTGCTTCTTCCCCTAGTCTCTTAACCAAAGGTCAACAATGCTCTGCAGCCTTCAATACGAACATTTTATAAATGTCGGAGCACTCATTACGTTTTTGCAAATGGTAGACTCTGCCTTTACAATGCAATGAAAGGTCCAGAAACAAAGTATGCATTACTTTTCAGGGTGCCTCAGTTGAATGTGTTGTGAACATTTCCTATTTCCAGGCTTTTGCCTACTCTGGCAAATGCAATGAAATGCTTCATAGCACACTTAGTCTGAACAAAACCTACTGTAGTTCTGCCCAATTGCCAAATGCTTTCCATCAGTTTTTATTCTTCTAGTTTCAAGTTTATACTTGCCTGCTCTGTGCAATGAAATTGCACAGAGCAGCCCTGATCCTCCTAGGGGCCCCTGCTGGCATGCCTTGCCGCTTTTAGCCGCTTTCTAGGCAGGCTTGCTCCCGAGCGTCTGTGTCAATAGACACAGACAGCAGGACTCGGCTCTGCCCCCTCGTTACTGGCTTTGATTGACAGCCGATGGCTTCCGTTGCCTTAGCAAAGACTGAGACACCAGGAGGAGAGGGGAGAGAAGAGCTACAGATGTGCACAGCGCTGACTCAGATAAGTTTAAGGGGGGATACTACTGCCTAATTTTTATCTTAATGCAAGGAATGCTTTAAGGTAAAAAAAGGTTTAGGCTATAGAACCACTGATTTTGCCATTTTGACACCTTGACGGTGTACCTGCCTCACCTAGGACTAATGCAGGGAATCTTAGTCTTCCCATTGGACATTTTACAGACAACACAGCATTGTTCCAAATAAAAACAGGTGAACACCCAACATATTAGCAGCTGTTTAAAGTGGACATTCATCTTAGAATTACTTTATGAACATTAAACAGCCATATAATCCATGTATCTTGTTAAATGCATAGCAGCATGTTTGCACTGTGATTGTCCACAGTCAGCATTGAAAACTGACAGCCATTTATTAGTAACGCCATCCAACTCAGGGCATCTCTCAGCCCCCCATGCTATCTTTTTTTTAAAACTTTATTTAGACATTTTAGCCATGAGGAATTTAATTTCCTAGAATAATATTGTATAATTGTCAGTCCCAGATAGTAGGTTAGAACAATATGTGAGACAATGTTCCTAAGAGTGTTCCCGTGAAGAACATCCTTACGTAAACTTTTACCAGTACCAACAATAAAGTGTTGACTTAAGCCTAGAGAAGAAAATGTCTGCTGAGTTATTCCCCTTGTATTCAAACAATGAGTATGGGGAATATTCGGGAATCAACCTCCTCATCTCCATATAGATAATGCCAACCTCCATTGACCTTTTAGCAAGCCCAGTGGTAGTAGACAGAAAAGGGGGAGGGAAAAAATGGGGGGAAAAGAGATGGGCACCGAGAGGAAAGGGGATGGAGGAGGGAAAATAAAATGTGTTTGAGGATCTTCGGCAATGGTGGCTAGGTGAAGGGAACCTGCTGCTATATGAACTAATTTGGGCAGTGTATCTAAATTGCCTTCATTTTCACTTTAAGCCCTCCTATTACAGCAAGAAGAGTAAACTTTGAGTTTAAAACTACATAAGGTGAAAGTGTTCTCTTGTAGTCCCCAATATATCACTAGAAGATGGTGGATGATTCCCTTAGCCAGCATCTAACATGAACATATCTGTGTTGGGTGGACTGACCCATTAGACCTATCTTTTTAGTGCAGTATCTTTCAGATGGTCTGTTACTCTTCCTCAAGCCTTTCACCTAGGGGAAGAAAAACTGCACTTGACATTTGCTTAAAATTTCCATCTTTGGTGTCCGTTTATGAACCAGAGGTAAATGATCGCTGCTCAGTTCTCCGTAATTCTCGGAGAACACAGTTCTCTTGTGAATGCCTTTTATGAAGCGGTGTAGATCAGTTCTCCGAACGAAGGGAGAACGGTCTACAAACGCTGGAAAACGGCTGCTTTTACTATATTCTCGTGAGATTACAGTAAAAGATCAGTTTACTAAGAAGAGATAAATTATCGCTGCTTAGTTTGCGGTTCCTCCGATTCTCCAGCTCTGGACTGGAGAATCTGGAGGGAGAACACAGATCGCCAGTGAAGGGCTGAACATGTTCTCCGCTGATCTCCTGAGTGTCATAAACTGTGAATGACCAGAGAATAGCTGCGATCCTCTGAATCGCAGCTATTCTCTGTGTCATAAACGGACACCATAGTTTGCATTTAAGTCACTGAATGGGAAAGCATGAGTTCTGGATTATGCCTTTCTACTTAAGTTCCACGTCTTTCTCCTCAGCTGTGGTCCACTTAGACCTGCGTCACTGCTGTTTACAATATGGGTTTATTTTTACTCAATGATTTAGTGCTGCTGGAATCTGTTTTCTTACATGAATAGCTGGTGACTGAAGTTTAAGATCTGTTGCTAGGAGCTGTTTGGCTGTTTTTTTAAAGGTTTTAGACTTCAGGATTGTTCTAGCGAAATTAAATCCTAACTCTGCTCTCCACCCTCTCTCCCTCCCTCCCTCCCTCCTTCCCCCATGTCCTCTCTTCTCTGGATTTAGAGAACCTAAATAGGAAGTTAACCCCACTATCACTTCATTCACAGCCATGGCTTGGGTTTCTGGATCTCAGTTTGTTGCTGGGTGCTAACTTGACACACTGTATTAGAATTTCTTGAGGGAAAAAAAAACCCACAGTTCTGTTTTAGTCCAGTGTTTTTGTTGCATGGTTTCTTGTCTGTTTAAACACATTATTTCATATGTTGTGTAAATTGTAATTTTTAACTTTCTGCTTCTAGACAACTCTCATCTTTCCATTTTTATGTACGTTTTTTGTTTTTCCCATGGCAACTGTGTCTGATGAAATCCTTTTAAGTGTTTTGCAATCCTGCTGTGCTTCCGTGTCTTCTAAATGCTAATTTCTGTGTACTTGTGCGCATCATATGAGATTGCTACTAACCTGGTGCATGGATTGCATTTTAAAAGTCAGCACCACCTGAAGCTGGTATTTTTGTTTTTCTTGGTTTCTGGTAAGTTGGATTATGTGCTGGTTCCTTTGGTCTCTGGTGGAGTGCATTGGCAGGTTTCCCTAACAGAGTTGTTCCAGCTCTAATTATAGGCCAATAAACCAAAATGCAGATGTGGCATTCCTCCTATAATGGATTCTCAAAATGCAAAATAAAAACTGTTGAGGAATACAACTGCAAGTGCACTGAGCACATTGCAAAAGAGGCAGTGATCGAAACTAGAAAAATTTAGCTGTTATAACTTTTGAGATAGTTAAGAAGCTAGTGACTGAGTGAGCCCACTGGTGCCCAGTCAGTTTTACTTGTAGATTTAAAACACAAAATCACCAAAGGAGTGCGAGACCGAAAAGTACGAACTGCTTTAATGGTTTACACAAGAGACAGCAAATGTCCTTTGGTGACTGTAAAGGCAGCCATACATCTGATCTACATATGAGCAGACTGGTTGTACAGAAGTCGATCTACTGAAGGACTTTTGTGAATGCAGCTTGATGGCTTTTCCCCGAACTCTATAGCCGGAAACACTGGTCAAAGCACATTAGCACAGCAGGAGTGATTTTCCCCCATCCGCGCCAAAGTTGGTTGAAAAAAAAAAAATTAATATATGGCTAGCTTTAGTGTTTAACTGCAGCAGAGCAAAAGTGGGTCCTCTTCCCTGACAGGACTGTTCTTATCAGTAGCCGTTACAATTGGGGCCAGTTTATCAACCAACCCGAGCAACTTTTCTGAGTGGTCATACAGGGATCTCATAGGAATTGGATCATAGACCACAACATTTGCTCATTATCTTATGTCGCTTGAAAGCCTTTTTAACTAGGGGATCTGTTTGTTGCTGCAGCTACTCACTTTGCCTAGTAAGATATTGGCCACATAAGTAGTGCATTGTGTTTATTTGTAAATCTAGACCCATAGATTTGCACAAAGATCAACAGTGAGGTGCAGCCATTGAAAATCACTGCACAGGAGGAAACAGAACCTGCATATAAACAAATATGGTTGCCCCATGTTCATTTCAAACTTTGTATTTACGTAAAAAGTTTCTGCACTTTTATCCATATAATAAAACAACTTTTTGAAGAACCCTTGTATAAAAGGGTCTATACAACATTATCTGACATTACTAAGATCATTTATACTAAAAAAAAAAAAAAAAGGCAATGTTACTGTTACACAGAATCAAGATTAAATAAAGAGAGATTGTGCAGTGACAATAGTTGATGCACGGGGTATGGTTAAAACATTGTCTGTTTTACCCTTCACTTTGGAAATTACAAGGTAAAAGGTAAATTCCAACCAAAAACTTCAGTTTAAGGTAGATTTTCATACAGCTGAATCATCCATTTGCCTTTTGTATCTTGCCCAGCACTCGATTAAATATTTTTCTGCATCTGACTTCTTGAGTCTGCTCACCTTATGCAACCATGAGAAGTTGATCTTGATTTCACTAGAAACTCCTGTGGAGATACTTCTGTGGACTATGCCAAGAGATACAGATGGAAGTGGGTAAATCAGACTAACATCCACTCAAAAATAATTTTGGATGAACTGGATATCACCTGTGCCACAAAGTTTGTGGAATGTTTTTTGGGGTTTTTTGTGTTTTATTCTAAACTTTATCTGATTTGACTTTTGCCTTTCTTGCTTTCCCCAGATCTCAATCATGGCAGTCTAGGATCTCACTATGAAAGTTCACACTGGGGATCAGTCTCCTCCAACGGTGAATCAGGCACAAACTGGGAAAAAGTCATTGTAGACGGCACAGATAAAGAGGCGTGGCCATCAATCACAGGAAACGGCTCGGAATTGGCATCAGAATGTATGGATATTGACTCTACCCCAAACTCTGGGCTGGAAAAGGGCCAAGTTGTGCCATTTGGAGACAACGTAGGGGAAATGGATACCATAAGGAATGGCCTTGGGCATGGTTCTCAAAGCAAACTTTTGGTTAACAGCAATAATGCAGGCAGTGGAAGTATTAATGGCCCATGGGGTGTCACTCGTGGATCCATGAAAAGCACATGTCAGGATGGCCCCGAAAGCAATTCAGACAGTAGGCACAACCGGATTAATGTTTGGGGCACCGTCGTTACTTCTAATGGAGTACTAAATCCAAGCACTTTGAACATGAACGGCAACCACGGTGCCTGGCCTGTTTTGGACAGCAATGGACATACCCTTAAAGGGTCTAATAATTCTGGCACAAATGTTCCAAGTAGTACTATAGGTCAGGTGTCTAATAATCGGAGTATTAACCCTAAAACGGGCAACTCTGCCCCGAGCTCCTGGGGAGGCATTCAAGAGAATGGAGATTCTGAACTCAGTGGTACAAGGAAGGCTTCTTATAGTGGACAACCTCAAAACCTTAACACTGAAATGACTGGACCAAATAACACTACTAACTTTATGACCTCTAGTTTACCAAACTCTGCTGGTTTAATGCAGAAAAATGAACTGCCTAACTCTACAGGGCATGGGGCCTGGAGTGCGAGCAACATGAATCACTCTCCACTTCACACCCCCTCAGTTACAAATGGCACTTCCATTCCTCACCTTAGCAATGGTGAGGAAACAAATGGCGGATCATACGGTACTACATGGGGTACCTCCGGCTCAAATTACTCCGGAGATAAAAGTTCAGTCCCTAAAGGGCAAGCTAATGGCGACACTGTGAATGCGACTTTAATGCAGCCGGGTATGAACGGGCCCAACGGCCCAAACTTTAAAATCAATGGGAATAAAGGAGGATTATGGGAGTCTGGGACTGTAAACTCCCAAAATATGCATTGGGGAAGTGGAAATGGAGGGACTGGCGGAAATCACAGAGGATGGGGAAACCCAGCACAAAACACTGGCACTAATATTTCAAATGTAGATTGGAACAAACCTAATAATCAGCATTCCAATGACGGTGTGAATGCAGAAAATGGCAGAAAGGCATCAAACACCTGGAAACCTGCCGAGGAAGAGAACACGGGGCAAAATTCAACAGGGTTAAGGGTCAATGAGACGAGCAATGTATGGGCCAAAAGTACAGGTACGGGGGAAAGTGAAGGTAGCGTAGACAGCACTGGAAGCCAGAGTGAGCAGGTCGATGGGCAGCAGCCTGTGGACAAGAGGAAGATGGACCAACACGCATTACTCCAAAGTATTGTAAATAAAGGTGATCTTGATCCTCGGGTTTTGTGCAACTCTGGCTGGGGACAGACTCCAATTAAACAGAACACTGCCTGGGACATTGAAGCTGCTTCGCCACGGAGCGACAGAAAGACTGACAATGGAACAGAAGCTTGGGGGGCCTCTGTGTCAAAGACTTCTAACTCAGGGGGATGGGTGGAGAAGCCCAACCCTAATAGCAATGATACCTCATCAGTATCTGGGTGGGGAGATCCAAAGCCTGCTACAGGGTGGGGTGATGCCAAAGGCTCAGTAAGCCAAGGGGAATGGGGGGATCAATTTGCTGCTACTACTGGAACAGTCAAGAGCAATCAATCATGGGGTAATGGTAAAGAGGACAAGTCTACTTGGAATGATGCACAAAAGGTCAAACAAGGGTGGGAGGGACACCGTAGCGATGGTTGGGGGGACAATTCCAAAAGTAATCATTGGGGAGTAGCCAAGTCAGGTCCTGGCAGTGATGGTGACAAATCTGGGTCTGGATGGGGAGGAGATACAAGATCCACCTCCTGGAGTAGCGGGAATGCAAACAACTCATCAGGCTGGAATGAGCCGTCTAAAGCCAATGCTAACCAAGGATGGACAGAGCCAGCCAAGTCCAGCCAAGGAGGAGGAGACTCTTCCAAATGTGGTCCAGCTGAAATGGAGAGTGAAAACCTTCAATCAAATAACTCATCAGAATGGGGTAAAAAGCAAGAGACTGGGTCGTGGGTAGCACAGCCTGCTACCAACAAACCTTCTGGATGGTTAGGTGGACCAATGTCAACTCCAACAAGGGAAGAAGAGCCAACAGGTTGGGAAGAGCCCTCTCCGGAGTCTATCCGACGCAAAATGGAAATAGATGATGGAACTGCAGCCTGGGGTGATCCCAACCATTACAAATACAAGAATGTGAACATGTGGGATAAAAACACCTCCAATGCCGCAACAAGCGGGGCAGAACACCAAACTCAAGTGCATCATCTGCCTCCAACACCAAGTGCCGTGCCAAACAAAGAGAGCAACAGTAACAGCTCTGGTAAGTGTTTCGGATCTTTGTAATGAAGCCTTTCACACATGTCAATCTTAAGTCATGCCTAAAAATGTCTGTAATGTAATCCCTGCCTAGCAGGCTATTTTTCCACTATTTTTAGCTTTAATCTGAAGTGCAGCAATATTAAAGTGGCAATGACTTGTATCCTGTTTTTTTGTTAAATATTTTTATGGGTTATTCTACCCAATCCTTTTCCAGTAGTAGTTGTCACTTAAACATGTTGAGGGTCTCTCTGGCATTTCTTGGCATCCCCAAAGCCAAGACTTCAAGTCAGTTCTTAAGAAGTGTATTGGATCCTTGACTGTACACAAGGCGATGACCAGTCTCCATATGGAGAGCAGTCCCTTTCCCTCACAGCACCAAACATCACACATGGACTCCCTAGCCCTGTGTATTCTACAACTCCAAGGGCTCTTACACAGGGCTTTCCTTATGCTCCTAGCAGTAGGAAATGAAATTAACCTTTTGTTATGCCCTCTGTGGACAAAGCACAGATTCGCTGTAAAGTAAAAATTAAGTAAAGTGGCAGTAAACATGAAGAGAAGACATTTTCAAAACCTGTTCATGTCTTGCTGTAGGATATTCTGGAGAATCCAGAAACCTTAGAATACTTAAATATGTACATATCAACTTTTGCTGAGAAAGTGAAAGGCTAGCCTGCATTCTTTTGACAAGCAGGTCCCACTGTTGGTCTGAAAGCATGATATTGACCAATAATGAGGGGGCAAATGACAGTCAGTCCTATTCATACTCTGCAGAAGACTTTTTGTGTAGCCCAAGGTTCAGGGCGCCAAAGGCACTTGGTAAGATTATTACAAGGTATAAGCAGGTACCTAAAAGCGGTTCCTTGTACTGTTTATATACTCTGTGTAAAGGTGTTAAACATTAAATGGTTGCATTTTGTATATACAGTGTTAAATCTCTTGAATTTAGGTTTGAGCCTGTTTGGTTTTCACATAAATATATGTAGTTGTTTTTTGGTTTTTAATTTCTCTTGCTTTACACAGCTTCGTTGAACCAATTTTAGGATTTCTTTGTATATCTGAAAATTGAGTTTGGAATGGCTCTAAAATCTTATTTTACTTATGCAATTTGGATTTTATAATTGATTTTAGATGTAAGAGTCCATCCAAAATTACTTTTCAGTTTTATATAAAGAATCCGCTTTTGAGCGAGTATTGTGCTTGTTCATACATTCAATAGTTTTATTTTCTTTGTTGTAGGATGGGGTGAGTCTTGGCCAGAGACTCCAACGCCAGCAGTAGATAATGGTACTTCTGCATGGGGTAAACCTATGGAAACTGGTGGTGGATGGGGGGACCAAAATACAGAGGTGGCATCTGGTTGGAGCCAAACTCCTATTGGCCAGCAGGCTCCAGGCAAACCCGGTATGAGTTATAGTGAAAATTAATTTTCATAAAGGCCTCATTCACACATGCCTTTAATGGCAGAATTTGGTTTCCTGCGGCAGGCGTGAAACCCCATACAAAGCAGTGAGAGACTGATGGTGCATACAGCTGACACTCAGTGATTACTTGTAGATAATCAGCCCTGAACTCAAACTGTTTGCCTCCAGTACCAGTCATCCACAGGGTAATCGCTGCATGTCAGATTACAGGCGAATGGTTGCTGCAGGCGCTGTCCACCTCTCATTGCTTTGTGTGGGGCTTCCCACCCCCACCTGTTTGCGGAAACCTTGCTAAACTTCTCACAGGAAGTCGAAATCCGTCCCTAAATGTACGTGTAAATGGGGCCTAACAGTGAGTGGTTGTTCTCACCTTTGCTTACAAAAAAAAAAAACTATATATTACAAATCCAATTCCTTGTTTACTTTACAGGTCCCAAATCTATGCAAGACGGTGGCTGGTGTGGAGATGAAATTACCGGGACTGGAGGCCGCTCCTCTGGTTGGGATGATGATGATGTAGAGATAGGAATGTGGAACAGCAATTCAACACAGGACAACAGTCAGTCTATGAACTGGCCGCCATATATGAAGAAAATGCCTTCAAAGGTTAGCTCCACTTTGTACTGTTCTAAAATTCTCAAAGATACAATTTGTCAATTCAGTTTTCAAAATTAAATTTAGACCTTGGATTTTTTGCTCCTATGGGTATGTATTTTGCTTGCATTCCCCTATACATCATACAGTTCACTGCCATCTCTCTACCCTTGCCCTGCACATAGACCTTCATATGCTAAACTTTTCTCTATGTATACACTATTTGCTGTGGAGCCTGATACATTGTAATCTGATGTCATAGAGTTGCAGCAAGTAGATTGGGCTTCTCTGACTGGGTACTATCTGTATTCTTTTTATTTCAACATATCTCATTTTATTTAATAGTGAGCAATTGGGTATATGGTGGGGTATGGTGTATTGCCAAAAATCACTTGTGGTATAACCAGAGTATACAGCAACCATTGAACACCTCTGATATGGGACTTTAAGTTATACTACTGGTTCCCACGAATCATAAAGAGACCAATATATAAAACGGTTTTATTACAAATTTACTAAAAAAAAAATGGTCCACACTAGAATTTACAAAAGAAAAGGCAAAATACATGTCCTTGAAATGGGTCAAGACGTTTGTGGGTTTTACCTGCTTCTTCGCAATGGACAAGGAGATTATAACATTTAATGGGTTGTGCAGAATAGTAGAATATCACTATAAAAGACTATGTTCAGGGGTGTGTGTATTTTTATCTAGAAACTTCACAAATCTTCACAGTGTTGCTTGAAAACTATGCCTGCCGGCTCATGGGAGAGAGGTCCAGACACAAATCATTCATAGTGTGCCTCAAGGAAATGCATGCTGCAGATAGTGAAGCCCTGATCATCTCTGAGTTTGGTAAACCAGGATGGGAATCTAAAACTAAGTGGAGTAAAAGGAAGACTCCTCAGAGCACTCACACAGATCATACAGAGCCGCTCGGCCATCTCAGTCGGTTACTCTCATTCAAACATCAGATAGGAAGACAGATTGCCATCCTGGTTTACCAAACTCAAAGATAATCAGAAATCCACTCACTATAGCTGCATCGTGCATTTCCTGGGGGCACACCACAAGTGATTTGTGTCTGGATGTCTCATCAGTGGGCCAGCAGGCACAGTCTTCAAGCACCACTGTGATGATTTTTTTAAGTTTCTAGGTAAAATACACCTCTGAACGTATTCTTATAGGGAGATCATTCTACTATTCTGCACAATCTGTTATACTATATAAGCTCCTTTTCGATACTGAAGAAGCGGGAAAAACCTGCAATATATGTATTTTGCTCTTTTTTTTTTTTTTTTTTATTATTCTCTTATCTATTAATGTGTGTACCATTTATGGGTTTTTTTTTTTTTTAAGTAAATTTTGTAATAAAATCAGATTGTGTTTTTATATATATATATATATATATATATATATATATATATATTTGGTCTATATGATTTCTGGTAACCAGTAGTGTAACGTAATCCCACATCAGACATTTCAATGTTTGCTGAGTTTATTTCATAGACAGCAACTTTAATGTAATATTTTTTACTGTACACTTAGGATTGACACTGCTGAAATGGCTAAGTACAATGAGAATGGGGGCAATATAGTAGCTTCCATTCTTGTGAGATACCTGATTAAAGTTGAACTCCAGGCAAACAAAAATGAACAGATGAAATACATGTATTGGGGCTGTTTTACCTGCAAAAGGATCTGTATATGTCCATGCAGTTCTGAGATTTAAGTAACACTTACAGGTCCTGACACTCCTCCAGCCTGTGGCTGGGCAGTGAAGGGAGAAGCAGTTGACAAGGTCATTCCTCTATCACAAATATCTTGTGCTGCTGCTCTCCCAATTTAAGCTCTGCTGTAAAGAGGATTGCAAGAAAATTATATGAAATCAAATTCAGATTCCTAATCTGTTTACATTTGTAAAAACAAATACATTTAGAGATGTATTCATGAATACAGAACTGTATTAATTTTTGCATTTTTTTTTTTACCTGAAGGTAAGTTTAACCCATTGCTACACTTGATTTAAAATATACACACTCAAGTATGAACTGCATTCTTGCATGTGTATTTAATTTAATCTGCTCTTGACCATCTATTGTTTTTTTCTGTGGGCAGTTAGACTTCTGCAATGGCACTTTTGCCTATGCTTAGCTGGCCATGCACAGATCGAAATTGGGCCAGATCAGCAGGAGTCCGTGTGACCAAATTTTGATCAGTGTGTGGCCTTCTTGCTCAGCTGAAGTCAGTAAACAGTTTGTATGACCTTTATTAAAGGGACAAGTTGAAAATTTTTTTTTGATCAGCAGCTGCAGCCGGTGAGCAGTATATTCTGACAGCAGCAGGAGCTGATTTCCATAGGCAATATCCCAGTGGGGGAATTTCTGCCTTGACTTTGTATGCGTGGATGAAAAAATCTGTTTATTTTCTTTAGTTTAGCCTGCTGGCTGATTCTAAAGGCTTGTTTTTCGAAGAAAAAATAACAAACATGTCTATACTTACCTGCTGTGTGCAGTGGTTTTGCACAGAGTAGCCTGGATCCTCCTGTTCTCGGGTCCCTCCACAGACTCTCCTGGCCCCTCCTGTCAGGTGCCCCCACAGCAAGCAGCCCGCTGCACCGTGTGTCTATTCACACATGGAGCTGCTGCTCGGCCCCTTCCCCTCTCTTGTCATTGGTTTACTGGCTGGGATTGATAGCAGTAGGAGCAAATGGCTCACTTCTGTCACTGCCAATGAGAAGAGGGAGTCCCAGGATAACCAAGACTCCAGTGTACATCACTGGATTGAGAGGGAGGTTAGGTGAGTATTAGGGTGGGTTGCTGCATACAGAAGGTTTTTTTTTTTTTTAACCTTCATGCATAGAATGCATGAAGGGAAAAATACCTTGAGCTTTTACAACTACTTTAAATAAAGGGGAAAAAAAAACTTATTTGGCCAGCTTTATTTTACTATCCTCTAATTTCCATTAGTTTGTGTTTGAGTGATTTCTTTTTTTCACCCACAGGGAATGATGAAAAATGGAAACAAACAGGATGAGAACTGGATGAATCCATTTGTAAAACAGTTCAACAACTTAGGATTTTCAGTAAGTTTAGATGGAGAGGTTTTAGTTTTCTTTTTTAGTGTGAAATTGCTTTCTTCTAACTTTTGTTCCACCTCTTTACAGAGAGAGTCACCTGACGACCCCTCACAAAGCAATAAAATGGATCTTTCTGGAGGTATGTATGAAAAGTCAGTTTGCTTTAATGGAACTAACATACTGAAAACTTGGAACTCAGAACAAGAGTTTGTCTAACAAAAGATGCTGACATGGACTTTGACTGCTCAGTCTTTTACTGTCTGGTCAGTGTACACAGAAAAATATATCCAAAAAAAATCTGGAAAAAGTTAGATTGGATCTATTTATTTCTAGTAATTGTCACATGTGAGGGAAATCCTTATGGGCTGCATTTAGTTATACTTCTAAATGCTATTGCATAACTTTCACCAATGTTGACATATGAGGTTAGGAAGTGCTTGGTTGACAGTATGGTTTTTCATGTTCAAGAGCTAATTGCACAGCATGACTTGTAGTTGTGGTTAAATCGTTGTTGAAGTTTAAGCAATTTAAAGCCCAGTTTCCACTGAAACTGTATAGTTAAACTTGGTGTGCAATCAAATGCTAAGTGATGGACTTAATACAGAAGTCTGTGGCACAGGCAGCACACAAACACCTCTACGCTCCATACGGCGGTCTGACAAACTTTCTGCTGAGTCAGACTCGCAGCTTTCTAATCAGTAAAGCTCATGCTCCTGCTGTTTGAAGAGCCATGGCATTACAGTGTAAAGTGTGTGTCTGGGCGAAGTTAAAAAAAAAATTAGTACACGTATGCAGTATATACGTATTTGACTATGTTTTCTCTTTCTAAAAATGCTGCAAGTACAGAAAAATATCTGTTGATCTGCCAGAATTGCAGTGAGGTTCTATGATCTTATTTGAGCTGCCTACTTGGTACCTCTGCTGCACTGAAATCTCAAATCAGCCCTGCCCAATTTTCCCCTGTCAGCACCTGTGGTAGTGAGCTCTTTTTGATCCTCAAATTGGGGATCCCCAGGGCGCGGAGTCTAAGCGCCAGCCTGCTTGTTCACAAGAGCCCCTGATGGTGGGGATGGACTTGCAGCAAGCTGGGACCAGGTCGCGGCCCCCAGGTACGCCCAATTGAGGTTGAGGATCCATAAGCAGCCCTTTATCCTTGACTATGTAGCCTAGAAAAGGAACCTGGGTTTGTTTGAAGAGACACTTCTCAAACTTTGCATACAGGCAGTGGTCCCGAAGACTTTGGAGAACAGTACATACGTGCTGACGATGAATTTTTAAATCTGGAGAAAAAATTAGTATGTCATCCAGATAGACAATGACACAAACATACAGGAGATTAGAAAAAATGTCATTAACAAAGTTCTGAAAGACGGCTGGGGCATTACAAGATATTCATAATGCCCGTCTCTGGTATTGAAAGCTGTTTTCCACTCATCACCCTCACGGATCCTAACCAGATTGTATGCTCCACGGAGGTCTAGCTTAGTGTAAATTCGAGCATCTCGGAGTCTGTCAAAGAGTTCAGAAATTTGACGTAAAGTGTACCGATTCTTAACGGTGATAGCATTGAGACCTCTATAATCAATGCAGGGGCGGAGCGTACCATTTTTTTTCTCCACAAAGAAGAAGCCAGCCCCAGCAGGAGAATTGGACTTATGGATAAATCCTGTCTGCAGATTCTCCTGGATAGCACAATCATAGGGATGAAGAGGAGGCAAACGGTCAACAGCTTTCTTACAAAAGATGTCTTGGAAGGCCTGATAATGCGGAAGGAGTATCGGAGAGGTGATGACCTCAGCCACGGGTACACACTGAGGTAGACACACTTTAGGGAGACAATACTTGGCCAGAGTTCCAGTCAAGATAGCGTGAATGTTTCTGCAACCATGGAAGTCCAAGAATGATGGGACTTGAGGACTTAGGAAGGATCAGGAAGGAGATTTCCTCATGATGAAGAACACCCACATGCATAGTTATGCTGTTAGGTCCTAAGGCCAAGGTAGAGTCATCAACTGCAGAAACTGATTGGGGTGTCAAGGGGACAAGAGGAATGCCCAATTTAGCGGCCAATGATTGTTCGATGAAATTTCTGGCTACCCCAGAGTCCACATAAGCCGAAACCTGATATCAGTTCAGAGCCCAATGGATGGAGACAGGTATAACAACTCGAGGGAAGGTGGCGGAGTTCAGGTTCTGGTCTAGATCACCTCCAATGTGACCAAGACCCAAGAGTTTCCCAGACTGACTGAACAAGACTTAATTACATGACCCTTAGCCCCGCAGTAAAGGAATAGACCAAGTCTTAGGCGACGCAATCGCTCTTGTGGAGTGAGGCGTGTTCAGCCTAACTGCATAGGTTCCTTGGATGTCTGCACAGTTACAGAGGTAGATCGTTCAGGGGATTTTTGGAAAACAGGAGCTAACGAACCCATTGGGGGTGATGTGGACCAGACATTTCCAGATCTCGCTCCTGGAAGCAGACATCGTTTTGGATGCTAAGGGCAATCAAGTCATCCAGGGCAGTGGTTATGGTTCTACCAGCTAATTCGTCCTTAATACGGTCCGCTAGACCTTGCCAAAAGGTTGCAGAAAGGGCCTCATTATTCCGTGCAAGTTCCGAAGCTAAGGTGCAAAAATGAACTGCATACTGACCAACCGTCATACTACCTTGGCGTAGCCGAAGAAGGGCTCCCGCAGCAGATGAAGTCCTGCCGGGCACATCAAAGGTTTTCTGGAAAGCTTGCTGGAAGGCTGGGAGACTGGAGATAGTGGGATCTTGACTCACCTACAGTGGCGAGGCCCAAGCCAGTGCTTCACCCGAAAGGTGGGAAATCATGTATGCCACCTTGGAACGCTCAGTAGGGAAATGATCGTCTGCTAGCTCAAAATGAATAGAGCACTGATTGATGAAGCCCCGACAAGCTTTGGGATCACCAGAGAAGTGAGGCGGTGGAGGCAGCTGGAGTCTTGAAGGACGGTGTTCCACTGGGGGAACAGCGAAAGGTGGAGCAGCAGGGACCGGAGCCGAAACAGAGGGTGAGGAAGTGGACACAACCTGTAGCTGATCCAACCAGGAGGAGAGTTCCTGCAGACAGTGCATAATTTGTTCTTGATAGGCCTGCTGGACATCGACTTTGCGCCAAACACTGAAGTTGTTCCAGGAGAGGCTGCGGTGTCTCCGAGGAGCTCATGGCCTGAGCAAACTGTCAGCACCTGTGGTAGTGAACTCTTATGGATCCTCAGCTTGGGGTTCCCCAGGGTTCGGAGTCTAAGCCCTAGCCTGCTTGTTCACCAGAGCCCCTGATGGTGGGGATAGACTTGCAGCAAGCTGAGACCAGGTCACGGCCCCCAGCTGAGGTTGAGGAGACCGCTCGCAGGAACAGAGTATAAAGGGAGAAGACAAATGGAATCCAATAGGCAAGCCGAGGTCAGGACAGGTGGAAAACAAGCAAGGTCAGAGAGCGAAGCCGGGGTCGGTACATAAGTAGACAATATAGGATTCAGACTGTAGTAATACACGGCCGCTCCAACTAGGAAGTTGCTCAGGCAAAGTGGCCTAGTCTGACCACGTCTTTATAGACAGGCAAACAAGGAGGCAGGCCAGGAAGTGATGAAAGGGAAGGAAATAAAACCCAGAGGACAGCAGACGACGCCCATAGATGAGCACAAACACATGAGAAGTGATCGGGAACATGACTGTAGCAAAAAGGTAAGAACACAAACAAGAAACTGCAGGCTAACTTGTGACATCCCCATGACTGCAAAATATCTCCTCTGTTATGGAAATGAGGAAAAGAGAAGGCATTTTATAGCCTAGTAGCAGAGGACTGGGCTGATCAACAGGTATTATCTTAATCATACAGTACAAGACACAGACAACATATTCATACCCCATGGGTTATAGACACATGCCTTCAGGAGTTTGGACTCCGGCTTGCTTTTGAGGACACAGCCCCTGGGGCACCTCCCCTATCCAAACACTTGGAGGTAGGCACCTATAACCCACGGTGCATGAATATGTTGCCTGTGTCCTGGACTGTACTCCAAGATATGGGACTTACAGGTAAGTCAAAATTTGCATTTTTTTTCTGTACTTGTAGTTTTGAGTCAACATGGGAAGATGTGCATGTTTTGCAGAGATGTGTTTTATTCAGTCCCGACATAGATTTTTACCCTGAATCTGTTGGCAGAGGTCCTGACATTTACTGGGATTATACAGAAACTGGGGGGACCAACTTTTTAATTAACCTGTTCCAGTTCAGGCCAATTCTGACATTCCTCTCCTACATGTAAAAATCAGCAACTACTTAGAACCCCCAAACATTATATAGTTTTTTTTAGACAGATGCCTTGGAGAATAAAATAGCGAGTTTTGCATATTTTTATGTTGCTTGATATTTGCACAGTGGTTGGAAAAAATGCACTTTAATGAATTTTTAACGACCACCTTCCGCTGCCTGTAAAGTTGCATGGATTACTTTTACTCTGTGCAGAATCGCTGGCCCTAAATAGTAACTCCACCATTGCTGCAGTGATGACCGAACTATTACCCTTCCCACCCAAGGACAGATGGGTATGTCCTATAAATGGGAAGTGGTTAAAGTGAACACTGCTTATGTCATAATGTACATATCTCGAACAGTCAATACCCCTGACATTTCTAGTGGTTTATAGTTGGTTTTCCTTTTCCTGCACATGTAAGTGTAAACTATTGTGTTTGTATATACAGGGCTGTTGCCAGACAAGCGAATGGATATGGAAAAATCAGGCCTTGGTGTTGGAGATTACAGCAGGGTGATTGGGAAAGGCCCTGGTCCTCGACACCTTTCCAAAGAGTCTTCCATGGATCACAATCCTTACTTTGATAAGGTGAGCATGTTCCTTGAAAAGTAGTTCAAGTCCTCCACAACTTACCCTAGAGCTGTTTCTTTATATGGGGCATGTTCTTTTATTCTTTTGTATCCACTGTCCATAACGAGCATTTTGTAACTCCGCACATAATCCTAGTCAGGCATATTCAGACAGTTGGTTTATGTATGGCTGCTTTGTTTTAGTAGACTCTAACATTCATGACTGCTCACTGCATTCGCCCCTCTGCTTAGTGTGACATCTTGCTTTTCCCATGGCACTAACCAGCGCTGTTTTTCTGCCTTTCTCCCTACTGTCACCATGCTGCCTTCCTCTGTGCTTTTGCTTCGGGATCCTGCTCACATCTTGTTTCCACATACTCCGGGCCCTTCTCTCATTTTCCACTTCGCCCCTCTTCAGGATGGCATTGTAGCAGAAGAGACACAAAATCTACAGTTTCTTGCCAATCAGAATACGAAGCTTTCCCCTCTAAATAGTGCACTACCTACTCAATCCCTTGGCTCTTTCACAGGGCTGGCAATGCCAAATGTCAGTTCCGTGAGACAGGTGAGTCTGCCAGGGTTGCTCTGTGCCTATTAGATATGTGTACAGAGCATCAATCATCTGCATGTCTAATTTGATTGTGTTTTGGTTAAACCTTGAATATATAAAATTCCAATACTGTGGTTCATTGCACATGTAAAGACAGAAAAAAAAGTGACTGCATTAAATGTTAGACATTTTAACCTCCTATGGCTGGAATTCCTAATGTCGGGAATACCAATTGAAAGTGCGCTTGCAGTGAACACTTATCGTGACTTTCAATGCATATCCAAAGGATGCAGATCCAATAGACTAAAAACCTAATAAAGATGCTATGTTTAGTTTATTGCCAGCTCACACTGTTTTTCTCCCTGCAGAATGGCAATCCCAATATGTTTGGTGTTGGCAATGCAGCACAAGCTCGGGGCACTCAGCCTCCGTCACAAGCACTCAACTCATCTCAGCCTAATCTCCGTGCTCAAGTGCCTCCTAATATTATGCCCCCTCAGGTAGGTTCTTGTCTGGCTGTATGCCCCCTCAGGTAGCTTTCTTCTGCTGTGTGCTTCAGAGTGCCCTGACAACCAGAATGTAAAACCCATGGCTGAAACCCCACCAGTGGCATAAAAAAAATATACTGGACACCGCTCCACCTCCATAGAGAATTCCGCATTTTATTTGATTGCGAAGCAACCAGCAAACCCCCTGTGTAGAATTAAATTAGAGGGGGTAAATACATTTATTGAACAAGTGTACAGTAAGTATTAAAGGAGAAGTAGAGCCAAAGCTCTTTGACTGAGTAAAGGTCCCTACTTTAAAGTCAGGATTCATCCAGATGTCTGGACTCAGCGATCTGCTGAGAGCTTGAGCCAGCCGATATTACCTCCTCCACAGACAGCCCAGTGCTCCAGTGAATTTGGGGGGGTTCTTAATCAGTTCTTAGTCTTAGAGCCAACAGGGGACAGATGCTGCCTCCACCTAGATTATGATTTCTAAAAAAAAAAAAAAAAAAGCAAAAAAAAAACTCCCTAAACTTGTTGTCTTTTAATGATATGTTCTTAGTATGGGTTTCCTTAATGGAACTAAATGCTCTCATAAATCAAAAAACGTAGATGAACAAGCAAGAAGCAAAATAAGTTTTCATCCAAAAAGCACAGGGCTGCCACTCAGTTCTGCAATGTCCGAATAAAGCACAAACCTTTATATGGCAGCCCAGCCTCTCTTCAGGACGGTTTACACACTCGGGTGCCCGATACCTTCTTTGCAGACTCAGATGCTGTGGATGAGAGCAGTTAGGCTAGGTTCACATCTGTGCAGGTGGTGCCATTGCAGATCCTTACAAAAATCCGTGCAGCTGCACCACACGCACAGAAAAATGCAGACCCCTGGGCAGGTGCCATTAATTCTAATGGCATGCCGCCTGCACTGGAAATCGCAACCATACTGGGAACCGAGGTTCTCGTGCGGGCTGCGTTTTCAGAAGTGCAGAGACTTCTTCCCTGTGTGCCCTCGGGGCACGGAGTCCATTCAAATAGGCTCTCGTGCCCGCGCAAACGCGGACCGCAGGAACGCAGATATGTGAACCGGGTGTTACGGGACTAATCTCAATGCTCCAAGTTATCACCTTTCACAATTCTTAGACTTGATGGCTGCATTGGTTTTCTTTTTTCATTTGATGATCCAGCCAGTAAATCTTGTTTTTCAGGAATGGTTAAAATGATGAGCTTATATTTCTGTAAAACTTTTACCCAAAAGGGAAAAAGTTGGCTTTAACTGATTATAAACTATTAGATTGCATTAGGGTTAGTGACCTTAGAGGTGTGTGTGTAGTACTGCATAAATTGACGGCTCTATACAAGCACCTGTAATAAATTCAGCTTTATTTTGTTAGTGTTTTTTAAATCTGCTAATGCATCCAACACAGCCCTCCTCACAGGCTGACAGTGCTGAAGTCCAAACGTGCTTCTACCTACAAAGTGGGGCCATTCTTTACAGGAGGTGTGTTACTGGCCAGATCAAGTGAAACCCCCCCCCCCCCCCCCAAAAAAAGAAAACTAATGCAGCTACCACATCTAATGAATAGCTGCATTGTTGTATTTTCGGTTTGGGGTTTAATACCGTTTTCAGTGAGAGTTTACCAACCCGTTCCTGTTATATACACAGGGATATATCCAGAGTTTTGTAAATCCCGGTTTCAAGGATTGCAGATATCTGGCCATTGTCAGAGTGACTTAAGCGAAAAAAATGTTCTTTTCAAAGATCACTGCAGAAGATCAGGAATGCTTACCGGTCCAGTGGGAGGCGAGTTTTATCTTTGCGCTGTTAAAGTGCTATGGCACCCGAACACTCTTTTGCTTCAAACACACGTGGGGCGTGTTGGATACCTGATCCCTGTTTCTGTGTTTTAATTCCATCAACTTGAACCTGTTACACAACTGTGTCTTGTGTTACCCTCGGTTCACATATGTGCGGGTGGTGCCGCTGCAAAACCCACACAATTTTCTGCAGCCGCACGACCTGCACAGAGGAATGTGGGACCCGCAGGCTGGTGCCAATAATTCTAATGATACGTCGCCCGCACTGGAAATCGCAACCGTACTGGGAACCTCGGTTCCCGTGTGGGCTGCGATTTCCAAAGTAGTGCAGGGACTTCTTCCCTGCATGGCACGGGAGTTCATTCAAATGAATGGGCTCTCGTGCCAACACAAGTCGTGGCCCGCACGACTACACAGATGTGAACCTGGGGTTAGAGAAGAGAACAACAGATGGAATCATAACATAGTTGAAGGAGCAGGTATCCGATATACCTAGAAGTATGTCCTGAAAATTCTTTAGGTATTGTAGCTTTTTAAGTGAATGAAGGTAGGACTTGCCTCTTATCAGACCGATAAGTATTTATTTTTTAATTCAATTTCAAATAACATTTAATTCAATTTCAAAAACATTACATAACAGAGCCTAATGGGCATACTTGGGCTCAGAGCCTGGTAAGTATACTTGATCTTTATTTGCAAGGTGACTTTGAAAAGGAGGCAAAATAAGTGACAGACAATTTACCATACATGCAGATTCTGTGATTTTAAAATTGTTTTATTTTGCTTTTTTATGCTTTTTTTAAGGTCCCTCCTTTACTGAAGTATCCGCCTAACAATGGGGGACTGAATCCTCTGTTTGGCCCCCAACAAGTAGCCATGTTGAACCAACTCTCACAACTAAGTCAACTTTCCCAGCTCACTCAGATCTCCCAGCTTCAAGTAAGTTTTGCTTTGATCTCTATATAGGGCATGCCAAAATTTGCTGGATATATCAAGCCAGTACTATCTGCAGGTAGAGTCCAGCTCGGCATTAACAGTGCTTTCATTGCTACTTCATTCTGATCTGCTGCTGTGTGTTTATGAACTGTGCTAACCCAGGTCCCCACCACATTTCCTTCTTCTTTTTATAGCCCATGTATATAAAATATATAAATATGTAGCTATTTATGGAGGAGCATAAGGGAATACTGTAGAGTGACAACTCTGAGTCTGCTGACATCACATCTAAGATGGCAGCGCTCATCAGCAGTCTGCTTTGGATGTCTGTATAAAGGGAGGCTTTTACAAGCCAATTAAATACGCATATATCTTATGGGAAGATTTTTGTCAGATTGACGGTCTTGTGACAGTCTTGTTAAGATACATTATGGTTTGTCTAGCAGTTGTTATGCCATAGATTTATACCAAAGCGCAAATATCGCACGTATCTTTCTTACAAGTGCTGTGTGTGTGTGTACTGACAACTCATGGGGCCCCTGTGTCCCCGCCCACACCCAAAAAAGCCAATGAAAGGTACCAGGGGCATTTCATGGGGCCCCCTACTGACCCCGTGCTCAAATGGTCAGTCCACCCCTGTATATATATGTGTCGGTGTGTGTGTATATATATATATATATATATATATATATATCTCTCTCAGGCCCAATGTTGACTCCTTGTCCTCTTATTCATTACACCCTTTTGCATGCATCAGTAACCTCTTTTTAATGTATAAGAATTATTATTTTTTTTATTTTTTTCAGCGGCTATTGGCTCAACAGCAGAAAGTGCAGAATCAAAGAGGAGGAATGCCTACAGGGGGGCGCCAGCAACAGGAACAACAGGTAGTTAAATGTACAATCCTCATGGCTTCATATTTGCTACATGAACATGTGATAAAATAAAGCTAGTAGTCCCTGGCTTTAAAGTGTACTCCAGGGCCAAAAAAAAAATTCTTTTTCATAGTTAGCTGGGAAGGTTAGACCTTCTGTCCATGGAAATGCACCGCTATATTTGTACCAGTGACCATAGTCACCTAGAGAGAAAGTGAAGGGAAACACAACATTTTAGAGTTGTCTCTAGAACAAGATAAGGGGAGATCTTCCAGTGGGGACACCTGTTCTGGAAAGATTTGTCCAAGAGGGGGGCGTGGAAATTTTCTTTCTTCCTTTTGTGTCTCTTGTACTTTAGGTGAAGGAAAATTTCCCAAATGGTACAACAAAAATGAACTCTCAGATGTTAAACCATTCCCTACTCTTATCAGAAACAAAAGATTGGCTAAACATAATCCCTTTATGACTACCAGGCCTAGAACTAGCATACGGTGGGTGAACTCAGAACTCCAGACCTCCATGCTTGTTCAATGCCATTGAGTCAAAGTATCCAAGCTCTAGCATGGCATGACAGTTAAGTATTTATCACTTTCAGACGATGGTCAGCAGTAACTGCCTTATTTTTCTTGTGATGGATTTCATTTAAAGAGGAAATTTTTCAAATGCTTACAGCTTGATTGACCATCTGACCCCAGGGTGGTGGAAACCTCCATTCCCTCTTATGACCTCTGTATAAAATCTGTGACCTCTCTGTATCCTTTCTATCAATGAACTGGCTTCCCACTTCTGTTGGTCCAGATGAGAATATAAACCAGACACTGGTTGCCAGGAGGGGAGCAAGCTGTTTTTCCAGTCAAATATTCAATGGGAAAGGTGTAATAATACAGTCATGGCCGAAATTGTTGGCACCCTTGATATTTCTCCAGGAAATCATGTATTTCTCACGAAACGTATTGCATTAACACATGTTTTGCTATACACATGTTTATTCCCTTTGTGTGTATTGGGACAAAACAAAAAAAGGGAGGAAAGAAAGCAAATTCGACATAATGTCACACAAACCTCCAAAAATGGGCTGGACAAAAGTATTGGCACCCTTTCACAACTGCGGATAAATAAGAATGTTACAAGCATGTGATGCTCCTGTAAACTCACCTGGGGCAAGTAACAGGTGTGGGCAATATAGAAATCACACCTGAAAGCAGATAAAAAGGAGAGACGTTCACTTAACCTTTGCATTGTGTGTCTGTCTGTGCCACACTAAGCATGGACAACAGAAAGAGGAGACGAGAACTGTCTGAGGACCTGAGAACCAAAATTGTGGCAAAATATCAACAATCTCAAGGTTACAAGTCCATCTCCAGAGAACTAGATTTGCCTTTGTCCACAGTGCGCAACATTATCAAGAAGTTTGCAACCCATGGCACTGTAGCTAATCTCCCTGGTCGTGGACGGATGAGGAAAATTGATGAAAGATTGCAACGCAGAATAGTCCGGATGGTGGATAAGCAGCCCCAAACATGTTCCAAAGACATTCAAGCTGTCCTGCAGGCTCAGGGAGCATCAGTGTCAGCGCGAACTATCCGTCGACATTTAAATGAAATGAAACGCTATGGCAGGAGACCCAGGAGGACCCCACTGCTGACACAGAGACATAAAAAAGCAAGACTACAGTTTGCCAAAATGTACTTGAGTAAGCCAAAAGCCTTCTGGGAAAACGTCTTGTGGACAGATGAGACCAAGATAGAGCTTTTCGGTAAAGCACATCATTCTACTGTTTACCGAAAACGGAACGAGGCCTACAAAGAACAAAACACAGTACCTACGGTAAAATATGGTGGAGGTTCAATGATGTTTTGGGGTTGTTTTGCTGCCTCTGGCACTGGGTGCCTTGACTGTGTGCAAGGCATCATGAAATCTGAGGATTACCAAAGGATTTTGGGTCGCACTGTAGGGCCCAGTGTCAGAAAGCTGGGTTTGCGTCCAAGATCCTGGGTCTTCCAGCAGGACAATGACCCCAAACATACGTCAAAAAGCACTCAGAAATGGATGGCAAAGAAGCGCTGGAGAGTTCTGAAGTGGCCAGCAATGAGCCCAGATCTAAATCCCATTGAACACCTGTGGAGAGATCTTAAAATTGCTGTTGGGAAAAGGTGTCCTTCCAATAAGAGAGACCTGGAGCTGTTTGCAAAGGAAGAGTGGTCCAAAATTCCGGGTGAGAGGTGTCAGAAGCTTATTGATGGTTATAGGAAGCGACTGATTTCAGTTATGTTTTCCAAAGGGTGTGCAACCAAATATTAAGTTAAGGGTGCCAATACTTTTGTCCAGCCCATTTTTGGGGTTTTGTGTGACATTATGTCATATTTGCTTTTCTGCCTCTGTTTTATATTTGTTCCAATACATACAAAGGGAATAAACATGTGTATAGCAAAACATGTGTTAATGCAATACCTTTTTTGTGTGAAATACTTGATTTTCAGGAAAAATATCAAGGGTGCCAACAATTTCGGCCATGACTGTATGTATGGGTTTTTGTGCCTCTGTTACTCATGTAAATATTAGGATCTGTGTGTAACTGACTCTTTCAGCATGGCCCAGCTGAGTGAATCTGAAAAAGGACATGAACCTGTACAGTTAATGAGCATGGCATGTATGCTGATTGCAATTTCTTTGCCATATCATATGTCTAATAACGACATTAACTTTTTAAGGCCCGATCTCTTGGTATGCAACAGTCCCGCCAGCTTGATCCCAATCACTTGATGAAGCAAGCTATCCCCCCTTCCCAGCAACCGATGCTCCACCAGCCTCCTATCAAGTCCTTCCTTGATAACGTGCTGCCGCACTCAGCCCCGGAACTTCCCAAAGGCCCTTCACCCATCAACACTTTCAATGGCTTCCCATTAGGTGAGTGTATTCTCGCTCATTAATATTAATTGTCTGTCATTCTCCTTCTCTAATTTCGAAACTAAGTATGCTGTATAGACCCTCTTCCCAGCAGCTATAACTGATCTGTACAGTTACCATAATACTGATATTTTGCCTTAACTGCCTTCAGTGTTTCTCTGCAGTGTTTCTGGTGCACATGCCCTTCTTATAGAGTAAACCCGGATTCTAAAGGATCCGCTTTTTTTTTTTTTTGTGGCTGCCAGAATCCTTCGTAGCGGAAGAGTTCATTCTATAGTGGTTTATCGTCAGTTGGCTCTATTCAGATCTTATTTTAGGTGCTTGATTTGTCACTTGAGACATTAGGAAATACATGATGCAAAAAACACATTTTTTTCCCCTCAGTCCAGATGTTTATTAAATTGACCACATCACAATAACTGCAGGTGCACCAATATATAATTGATTTAATAAACATTCGGACGTTTGATTATGGATCCATGGTGTGATAGCAACATGTGTTTTTACGCCCCCCATATAACAGCTGTAGTGGTCAATTGACAGATCCAGACACTGTCACATGAGCAGGGCAGCATAGTCACCAACCCTGGTAAGTTCCATCGCAGCATTTGCTAGTCTGGTGAAGACTAATATGAGATGCTATCACTTTGCCCTGAATGGGGTTTTTGTAGTGGAATACAACATTTCAAATACAGAAATATATAGAGCATGCTGTATTTAACTGTTTGCCAACCAGCATACACATAGGGGTTGGACAGAAAAATGGAAACACTACATGATCTTGCAGGTGTGAAAGTGATGACATGTTTCACTTTGAAAGCGAATGTGTTATAATAATCTTTTACTTCCGCTGTGTGATGAGACACCTAGCTAACAGGTGGGAAGCCTCACTTTCGTCATTCACTGTGTGCGCTGCTAGTAATATGGAGTCATGTCAGAGCTTACTGAGCTTCAAAGAGGGCAAATTATTGGTGTTTGCTGGGCAGCAAGTGGTTATGCCCGAATATGATTTTGGTACTGTGTTGTTTGTTTTTCTATTTTTTTTCTTTCTTTTTTATATATATATGCTTTACAGCACATGAGTGAGACCTGGCTCCCCTCCCCAAATGAAGCCGAAAGCAATGAGGATTTCATGACTTTTGGTTTCAGTGCTATCATCCCATGGATGGTACAGCCAGGGCAGCATATGATCAAATATGATGTGTGATTGATTAGATGCTTTGAAGGGGAGGGTAAATGTCAGGGGGGTAATAGACCCCTGATGTCTCAATATTGAGTACCTGTCACTGCCTAAAGCTATCACAAGGGGCTTGTTCACCCCCTGTGATAGCAGTAAAGGTAAACGGGGAAAAAAGTGTAAAACATTTTAACTAAAAACGAGAAACCTTTAAATGCCCCCCCCCCCCCCAAAGCTCTCATGGAAATGGAAATGTTCACGCAGGTCTGGTGCTCATACAGTCAGGTCCATAAATATTGGGACATCGACACAATTCTAACATTTTTGTCTCTATACACCACCACAATAGATTTGAAATGAAATGAACAAAATGTGCTTTAATTGCAGACTGTCAGCTTTAATTTGAGGGTATTTACATCCAAATCAGGTCAACGGTGTAGGAATTACAACATTTGCATATGTGCCTCCCACTTGTTAAGGGACCAAAAGTAATGGGACAGAATAATAATCATAAATCAAACTTTCACTTTTTAATACTTGGTTGCAAATCCTTTGCAGTCAATTACAGCCTGAAGTCTAGAACGCATAGACATCACCAGACGCTGGGTTTCATCCCTGGTGATGCTCTGCCAGGCCTCTACTGCAACTGTCTTCAGTTCCTGCTTGTTCTTGGGGCATTTTCCCTTCAGTTTTGTCTTCAGCAGGTGAAATGCACGCTCAATCGGATTCAGGTCAGGTGATTGACTTGGCCATTGCATAACATTCCACTTCTTTCCCTTAAAAAACTCTTTGGTTTCTTTTGCAGTATGCTTTGGGTCATTGTCCATCTGCACTGTGAAGCGGCGTCCAATGAGTTGTGAAGCATTTGGCTGAATATGAGCAGATAATATTGCCCGAAACACTTCAGAATTCATCCTGCTGCTTTTGTCAGCAGTCACATCATCAATAAATACAAGAGAACCAGTTCCATTGGCAGCCATACATGCCCACGCCATGACACTACCACCACCATGCTTCACTGATGAGGTGGTATGCTTAGGATCATGAGCAGTTCCTTTCCTTCTCCATACTCTTCTCTTCCCATCACTCTGGTACATCTTGGTCTCATCTGTCCATAGGATGTTGTTCCAGAACTGTGAAGGCTTTTTTAGATGTCGTTTGGCAAACTCTAATCTGGCCTTCCTGTTTTTGAGGCTCACCAATGGTATACATCTTGTGGTGAACCCTCTGTATTCACTCTGGTGAAGTCTTCTCTTGATTGTTGACTTTGACACACATAGACCTACCTCCTGGAGAGTGTTCTTGATCTGGCCAACTGTTGTGAAGGGTGTTTTCTTCACCAGGGAAAGAATTCTTCGCTCATTCACCACAGTTGTTTTCCGTGGTCTTCCGGGTCTTTTGGTGTTGCTGAGCTCACCGGTGCGTTCCTTCTTTTTAAGAATGTTCCAAACAGTTGTTTTGGCCACGCCTAATGTTTTTGCTATCTCTCTGATGGGTTTGTTTTGTTTTTTCAGCCTAATGATGGCTTGCTTCACTGATAGTGACAGCTCTTTGGATCTCATCTTGAGAGTTGACAGCAACAGATTCCAAATGCAAATAGCACACTTGAAATGAACTCTGGACCTTTTATCTGCTCATTGTAATTGGGATAATGAGGGAATAACACACACCTGACCATGGAACAGCTGAGAAGCCAATTGTCCCATTACTTTTGGCCCCTAACAAGTGGGAGGCACATATGCAAACTGTTGTAATTCCTACACCGTTCACCTGATTTGGATGTAAATACCCTCAAATTAAAGCTGACAGTCTGCAGTTAAAGCACATCTTGTTTTTTCATTTCAAATCCATTGTGGTGGTGTATAGAGCCCAAAATGTTAGAATTGTGTCCATGTCCCAATATTTATGGACCTGACTGTACGTATACAGTGAAAGCACTGCTTATGTGAGGTATTACCGTGAACTTTGGAGAGAGAGCAATATTTCTAGCACCATAGCTCACATTTCGAACAATATATCAGAGAGGGGAAATTACATATATTGTGCAAGTGCTCATAAGAGAGTCCAATGCTGTTTGAAAGTCCATACTAAATCAATTCCAAGTACAGTGGTCACTACGTAACACACAGCAAACCACGTGGGGTGATCACAGTGCCATATGGTGTGTGGATCAATCCATAAATGGCCAAATTGGCTCCTCACCTCCTTATATAGACCCCATGGGGCCAAAATACTGTGTGGGTAACCCCTGTATATTCCAGATGACTCTCCACGGGATAAGAACACTTAGGGATCCGACCTCAACACTTCTGAACCTTCTCCAGACTCAAGGATTTTGGGACAAGGGTGACCGTGGCAGGATATTAGTAAAAACAAAAATATACCATAGTGTAAACCTGCCTTTATTAATACAAAATAGCAAAGCCAATAGCCCACTCACATTTATAAAACATATAAAAACGCCTTTTCCCATATCATGGGTATACTCATGGTTAGATGCTGATCAGCAGCTCCACGATAGCTCCAAAATGGTGTCCACGCCGGAAACGACGTCACCGCGTCCCGGAAGTGCTGTCAATGCGTTCCAACACGTTGCGTCACGATCCACCGTCAATTTACGCAGCACTTTACATATATATGTTGTACATTCACATCAGTCTCTAAACCTCAAGGGGCGTACAATGTAAGGTCCCTAACTCACATTCATATTCAAGGGCCAATTTAGACAGGATCCAATTAACCTACCAGCATGTCTTTGGAGTGTGGGAGGAAACCGGAGTACCCGGAGGAAACTCATGCAGGCACAGGGAGAACATGCAAACTCCAGGCAGGAGGTGCCATAGCTGGGATTCGAACCAACGACCCTAGTACTGCCAGGCAGAAGTGCTAACCATTTAGCCACTGTGCTGCCCTAGTTGAATAGGTTAGTCCTTTTAGGTAGCTAACCATGGTTTTAATATATAAACAAAAATGTGCAGCGCTATACATTCAGAATTACTAATAACCATAAAAAATATATAAGAAATATATATAAGTGTAAAATACCCAATAATGTGCAAAAAAAAACTGTATGGCGCAAATAAAAGTCCAAAAAAAATAGGAACATTTTTCCCCAAAAATAAAATCAATATAATCAAAAATAAAGTCCAAGTGCAAATGAAAGTCCAAAAATTTTTTTTAATGACTCCAAAGACAACACAAGTGTAAAAAAAACTTTCTTGGGAATCCACCAGCACCTCAAATACTGCCGCTTACCAGACATATATGACCCCACAATTAAGTGATGGTTATTGTGAAGTCATATATGTCTGGTAAGCAGCAGTATTTTTTGAGGTGCTGGTAATTGTGGATTCCCAAGAAAGTTTTTTTTTTTTTTGTTTTTTTTTTAAACTTACACTTGTGTTTATTGAGTCATTTAAAAAAAATTGGACTTTCATGTGCACTTGAGACATTTTTTTTTGATTATATTGATTTTATTTTTTGGGAAACTTTTTTTCCTATTTTTGGACTTATATTTGTACCATACAGTGTTTTTTGCACATTATTGGGTATTTTACACTTATATATATTTCTTATGGTTATTAGTAATTCTGAATGTATAGCGCTGCACGTTTGTTTATGTAATTTTATGTGTTGACACCTGCAGTACTGTGCTGGCTGCTTTAATTTTTGTAAATGATCACTTATAGCGCGGCGATATTGAAATTGTGTATTTTGATCATGGTTTTAATATGCCATCCAGCCTACCTGTGTCTCTTAATATTATTATTATACAGGATTTATATAGCGCCAACAGTTTGCTCAGCGCTTTACAATGTAAGGGAGACAGTACAATGACAATACGTTTCAGTACAGAAGGAATAGGAGGGCCCTGATCCTGGGAGCTTACGATCTAATTTAATATATAGTGTGTATTGCTTTAACCCTTTGAGGACCAAGGGACGTATTTGTCCCATGTTTTGAATTGCGTGTATCATCTGATTAAGAACTTAGAACTCTTTTTTTTTTTTTTTTTTTTTTTTTTTGGTTTGAGTCAAAATATTAGTTCTTATCAACAAACAACAAATGGATCTAGCTTTTTGCCAATTATTTCATGAAATGGCTTATTTACAGCAACTGAAGTGTACGAACTTTAAAAACAAAAAAATTGATTCTTTTGGCGTTCCAAAAGTTCTTCTATGATGCAGGGTCTACTCTTGTTAGCCTGCCATATGTTGTTTCTAATACTTACACAGCATATTCTAATGTTTGCTTGATGTTCTAGGCTTAAACTCGAATGTAAATATGGAACTTGGGGGCATGAAAGAACCACAGTCCCGTCTGAGGAAATGGACTACAGTTGACAGCATGTCTTCGAATACTTCACTGGACCAGAACTCCAGTAAACATGGTAAGTGGCTTCCTGTGTATAAACTCTGCAGCTGACCGTTTACAAGGGGTTAGGTTACGTTCAGGATCTCACAGAACATTTTGTTCCCTTCACAGGTGCTATTTCTAGTGGCTTTAGGCTTGAAGATTCTCCATTTGGTTCTTATGACTTCATGAACAGCAGTAATGCTCCATCCAGCCCTCCAGGATCTATAGGGGATGGCTGGCCCAGTGCCAAATCGCCAAATGGCTCCAGCAGTGTCAGCTGGCCACCGGGTGAGAGACTACTGCCATTGTCTGGTGTTTTGGTTTAAAGAACTCTGGTAATTGTTGTGCTTAATTTGGTGATAAAACAATGGGAGCAGGTACAGCTATACAATGACTCCACCTGATTCCAAACTATCCTAAAGGACACCTAGATTTAGAGCAATGCGGAGACTGCTGTTGCTGACCTCTTGCTGGAAATGTATTATTATACAGGTTTTATATAGCGCCAACAGTTTGCGCAGCGCTTTACAAAATGCAGATTTGTGTGGCTGTCAGCATTAGTGTTTTGAGTCCATGACCTGAAACCTTCTTGTTCCAGCTCTGAGTACCATAACAAAGTACCATGCTCGTCAAGGGCTCCAAGTACCGAAACCAGTGAATCCCCATGACATCAAGGCAGCTAGCATTTTCAGAAGCAATCAGTGATAGCAAGCAACGTATTTGTGTCATCAGAGGCTTGTTTTGTACCTTATTATTTTGGTTGTTTGGTTTTGGAAATCCGCTAGTTTGCACGTGGGAGCCCTCTCTAGTTCAGAAATTACATATCAAGGTTTAGATTTTTTTTTTTCCCCTTTAAAAACTATATAAAAATGCTTAGACCTGAGTTCTGTAGTCTGCTTTACTTTAGGGCCCTGAGTGACTGCAGATGCCAAGAGCCTGCATATCATGAGAACAATGTCACAAAATGCTAGTTCAGAATTTTACTTTGAGTTATTCAGTAGGTGGATTGTGCAGTAAGCTCGGATTAGAGGAGGTCCATTTCCAATTTGTTCTCGGCTTTGGTTCATTTGAGGTTCACCCTGGAATCTAATAGGCTTTCTTTCGTGTTTCTTGTACTAAGAGCTCAAATGCTTTCTTCCAGAATTTCGCCCCGGTGAGCCGTGGAAAGGATATCCAAACATTGACCCAGAAACTGACCCGTATGTCACTCCTGGCAGTGTCATCAATAATCTGTCAATTAATACTGTGCGGGGTGTGGACCACCTCAGGGACAGAAATAGTGGTGAGTATACTACTGCAGCCTTCTCTATATTGAGATGTCTTGGAATACTCTGCTCCTTGGCTGCACAGTTTCAAGTCTGAGTAGATTAATACAGGCCTGGATTTTTGTTCATTGACCGATCCTTTCATTTAAGAGGGTATGTAGACAAATACATGGAAACATTTTTACTTGTATTCATAGGCAGAAAAAAATTTGTAATACAGCATATCGATTTTTAGAATGCTATGGGCCCATTGATAGAGCTATGCTGGGCAGCATGATATTCTGCTTCATTCAATAGCAAAAAATTAAAGGACGCAGTTGCGTCCTGAGCCAAATTTGGGCCGTATTTTTTGCTGTAGAATATTTTTTTGTATATAATTCCTTGGGAACGCTATTAATGAGATGTGTGTGTGCTCCAGTTCCTTGAGGCAGAGTTTATTTGTTGTGTCATGGAGAATGCACATACATATACAGCAGGGGTGTCAAACTGGCGGCCCTCCAGCTGTTGTGAAACTACAAGACCCTTCATGCCTCTACCTTTTGGGAGTCATGCTTGTAACTGTCAATCTTGCAATGCCTCATGGGACTTGTAGTTTGGCAACAGCTGGAGGGCTGCCAGTTTGACACCTGTGATATACAGTAATGTGCACACACAGATAGAAAGATAGGTGGATAGAGAGTGCAGACAGCTACCTCCTCCCACTAGGCTTCATCTATAACTAAAACATCATTTCTGTGTAGACTGCAGCTTCAAACGTAAGTGTACTTCCTATTCCTTACATTTTACATGCACATCAATATCATATAAAACAGGGCTTAAAATTTCAAGTCCTGAGCTACTAGCCAGGCCTTAGAGTTATTCGCCACCAACAAACACATACAAACAGAGACACGCGTACACACATGCACAGAGACACGCGTACACACATGCACAGAGACACGCGTACACACATGCACAGAGACACGCGTACACACATGCACAGAGACACGCGTACACACATGCACAGAGACACGCGTACACACATGCACAGAGACACGCGTACACACATGCACAGAGACACGCGTACACACATGCACAGAGACACGCGTACACACATGCACAGAGACACGCGTACACACATGCACAGAGACACGCGTACACACATGCACAGAGACACGCGTACACACATGCACAGAGACACGCGTACACACATGCACAGAGACACGCGTACACACATGCACAGAGACACGCGTACACACATGCACAGAGACACGCGTACACACATGCACATGTACATACACAGAAATACACAGACACATGTACGTATATACACACACGAACAGACACACACACACACACGAACAGACACACACGAACAGACACACACGAACAGACACACACGAACAGACACACACACACACGAACACACACACACACGAACACACACACACACGAACACACACACACACGAACACACACACACACGAACACACACACACACGAACACACACACACACGAACACACACACACACGAACACACACACACACACACGAACAGACACACACACACACACACGAACAGACACGTACAGATACACACATGTACATATACACAAACACACACAGCTATTGAGCAGTCTGACGGCTCCCAGTGCCAATGACTGATCCGGCTTGAGCTCCGAGCCTGCTCAGCAAGTCGGCCCTGGGACACACACTTGCCCCCACCATAATTTCCACTCACCATTGGCGAGCAGGCGAGTGGAAATTTCAAGCCCTGATATAAAATACCAGTTGTTTGTTCAGCCTATCACAACAGTTCAATTGTCAGTCTGTCGAAGAAATCTTTAAACTTCTGCTCCTGTTGACTTCAAGGACTGGACAAGCGGGATTGAGAAAGCAAAAGGACTGGATTGTAGAAAAGGGAGAAACGGAAAGCAGTGAAGACCTTACCGTGCAGCACCGCTTTATTGTTTTGTAATGTACATTAAAATAAAAATGTCTGTTTTTAGGGTCATCCTCATCTATGAACACCACGCTGCCTTCAAATAGTGCCTGGTCATCCATTCGTGCCTCCAATGCCTACAATGTCTCCCACAGCAGTACCGCACAAAGCACTTCAGGTACATGTCTGCTTGCAGCAGTGTTGGTCTATTTAGCTGACACTCCACTGATGTAAATGAACTTCAGATGTCTTATAGATGTTTCTTTTACCCAACAGTTAGAAACAGCGATCCTAAACCTACTTGGTCACCTGGTTCCGTCAATAACACATCCTTGGCTCATGAGCTGTGGAAAGTCCCCCTGCCATCTAAAAATATCAGTGCACCGTCCAGACCTCCCCCAGGGCTTACTGGTCAGAAGCCACCCGTTTCCGCTTGGGATAACAACTCCCTGCGCCTTGGTGGCGGTTGGGGAGCTTCTGACTCAAGATACACACCAGGTAAGTAGTACAGAAAAGCAGTGATGCATTCATTTGTTTGCACTTTCTGTTCACTGTTGTTCCACATAGGTCAGACTACTATTGAAAGAACGGATCTAATTTCAATGAGACCTGTTGGTGAACTCATTTCTGCCTTAATTCTGATTCTGTCAGGGTTTTACCCATCTGTACTTTCATTTCTTTTCTTTGTTTATAAAGTATAGCGCATATTGCAGTGTTTCATTATCTTCTCCCCTAGACCCTAGTGTACTGAATTATAGATGGTCTTTGATTTAAAGCAGCTCTGTCATTATAAGAAAGGGATATACAAAAGGAGCTTGTCCTGCTGACCACAGACTCTCTGGTCTCTGCTAATGTTGCTGTAAGTTGGTGGACACTGCCACTCACTCAAAGCTGTGTCTGGTCTCGCCTCAAGCTTGTCTGCCAGTCCACCCACAAGGTCTGGCACTCCTAAATCTGCCAAATCCTCAAGCAAGTCTTTTTCAGTACGAGAGTTTCTCACCTTGCTACCACCTCGGTTTCATTTTCAGCCCTTTTGTGTCATAACACAGTTTATTAGCTCTCTGCCTGCACCAAGGTATCATTGTCCCAGTTCCTTTGGCAGAATGTTTTCAAGGATTTCTTTTTACAATGAGTTTTATTATAGACAACACAACAACAAAGAAACAGCCAGAGACAAGCTCCTTAATACAAAAAAAAGTTAGGTGTACAATTCTGTTAGTGAAGGACATAACAAATGCACTGAAATATTGACACGGAGAGGAGCGGAGTACAAAAACACAATCTCAAAAGGGATGGAATGAGACCCTATAAATTGCGTTAACAGCAATAACCAATACGCTGGTGGTTTTTAAGGATTTCAAAGCCCTGAATGTTTGCTTGAGCCCAGAAATTTTGTATGGCATCCACCAGATCTGTCATTATCCCCTGGCTTTTGGGAACACCAACAATGAGTACCTACATAACCTAAAGAAAATCAGCGAGCGCTAACAAAAATAGCAGCTAAATGCACCAAAAAAAAAAACTCCTCTCAGTAAGATCAAAATGTGTCAAGGAAAGGTGCAGTGCAGAAGTTAAACAATACATCTAAAACATCATTAGCCAGTATTTCCAGCCTGGAGCTCTCCCTTCAATGGAACCTGGTCTGGTCTGGAAAATCTTTCCCTCTGATGGTATGGACGCTTTGGTGAGGTCAATCAGAGGTCCCTCTCATGGGTGGTCTGGTCATAGGGGAGTTAATCCATCCTCCAAATCAGATGGGACCTAGGTCCTGACTGGACGCTGAGGGTCAGATGGGCTGGGTTGCTGGTCCATTGCAAGGGTTGCTGGGTATTCACTCCCAAACGTTCAGGTGAGGAGGAGACTTGTCCCTATTGTTCCCAGCAGAGGGGAACGGGTGCCCTCCTAATGGTTCTGATTAGAAAGATTTCTAAGGGATTTCCCGAGGGAAAGATTTTCCAGACCAGACCAGGTTCCATGGAAGGGAGATCTCCAGGCTGGCAAATACTGGCTAATGTGCAATAAGATTGCGCTTCTGGTGAGTTTGCAATCCCACTAATCTATCGCACACCACCGGATGATAAGCATTTCCCACTTTATGGTTGATTCCAGTATTTATGCGCACAACCTGTTGGATCTTGAATATCACCTTCGCCACAGAGTTTATCCATTGGGACTCATATATAGTTTTACTCATACCATTGCTTTGAGTGATGTTTATGATTTTAAACAGGATTAAGGACTATGATGTTTTAGATGTATTGTTTAACTTATGCAATGAGTACCTACATGTTCTCACTTTTCCAGGGCTTCAGAATTTCAGAGTTTTGTGTGGGCCTGACAGTCTCATTTAATGGCCTTGTCATTGAGGGCCTATCTTCTGCACTTGGGTGTTTATCAAGATGCCAGCCCCAGTATAAACCCTGTTGCATTCTTGTGGCATTTCCTTGGGGGGGGATTTAGACATGGTCCTGTTGTAGGAATAGATGACGCAGGCTTTGTCACACAACATGGTTTTCACTTTCTGGGTGTTATAGTGATTAGAATGGGTCCTAAACCATCTGAAATAGTCATTGGTACTTATCACATGGAGTATCTGGGTCTAGTCCTGGTTTAAAGCTAGAGGGCTTTTTCCACAGGAATCTTCTCATATCTCAGATTTGAGCTCCAGTCCAGAAGTGGTGTAACCATGTCCAGTTTTGCATGAGGTCTGATAGTAGCAGTTCCATTTGCCCAGACCTCTACAATGCAACATTCGGTCCTCATGGGACAAGTCAATCAAGTCTTTGGACAGACTTTTTCATTTGGCACAAAGGATGAGGTTATCTCTGGCTTAAGGGTTCAGGAATCCAGTTCAGGAATAGGGGATGCCCTTCTTTCCTGTGATTCTCACGAGTTTACGTGGCCTCACTGACCAGTGCCCGCTTGCCATTGTGATCATTATGATGCTTACAGACTCTAGGACAGTGGTTCTCAACCTTCCTAATGCCGTGACCCTTTAATACAGTTCCTCATGTTGTGGTGACCCCCAACCATAAAATTATTTACCCAGTAATTATAATTCATGAGTGTCGTTTTACCTCCAATACTGCTGCTTTCAACACAGTAGCTGCTTTCAACACAGTAGCTGCTTTCAACACAGTAGCTGCTTTCAACACAGTAGCTGCTTTTAACAGAGTAGCTGCTTTCAACAAGGCAGCTGCTTTCTACACAGTAGCTGCTCTTTACACATTGGAAATATGTGTTTTCTGATGGTCTTAGGGGACCCCTGTGAAAGGGTCGTTCGACCCCCAAAGGGGTCACGACCCACAGGTTGAGAACCACTGCTCTAGGAGCTGCTAGTGCAGTGCATGGATCGTGTTCTCTAAAAGTAAACTTGCCCTTTAAGTATCATCAAACTCTTCCACAACATAACTAAAGTTGCCTTAGCCAAAGCTGCACGGAAATTGTTAGTAGCTCAGTAACGCTATTAAAATCAGTAGTAATTGATCTCAAAACAGCTGGAACAAATGGCTCCCTATGGATTGAACTACACAGGTAGCATGCAAAAATAAATGGTAGTGATAATTTGTACATGCGCAGATTCATGTGATCTTGTGAGATTGATACTTGTGTAGCACACTCCAAAGGGAGCCATTTGTTCAATCTGTTTATCAGTCAATTGCTCAGTCAATTTGGTACAGCCATTGAGCTACTAAAAACATTGTAGTACAGCTCTAACCTAACGCTAATGCAGCCGACCATGTTTAATGAAATGGAGGGGAAACCCTTGCATAGTACCCTAAAACCAACATGTACAATATTGAACATATTTGACCTGTGGCTGGAGTTAAGTTGCCGTAGAAAAATATTGTATTTAGGGTCATGGTTTTCCTTCCTGGAGGGATGTTTTTCCATGTTACTTTAAAGGGGTGTTAATCGACAGACATTTTTAAATGTTAAAATCCCTCCATGGTCAAAACATTTAAAGTGTATAACCCTCAAATTTAATATTAAATATACACGTGTGTATTAACATAGATTCTTGAAAGGCTAGCCTTACATTTTAATTCCCATCTTATTCCTGTAAAATACTGGGGAATCCAGCGAATACCCCATGTTTCCTTTCAGTCTGATCATGCCAGGCAGAGAAGTGGACTTATGCTGGCAAGGTCTGGACTTGGTGTTTGGAGGTGCAGGATATGTTGTCTGCTCTCATTACTCCCCGAAGCCATGCTCTGTCAGTTGATAGCAGCTCAAAGCAGAGGCCTTGCTGTCAATACCCCAGCTGCTGAGAATTTTTTTAAATGTCCCAAAAATGGGGAAGAGCAGTGCGAAGGAAGGGTTTCACGTGATCACAAAATTAAAAATATAAAACTTTTAATATTGTAATCTGCATGTTTTGGTGTGTTCTTTGCAAATACTTTAAACAGTTTGATGCTATTTTCTTTTCATTCTTGTGGTTATCTTTTTAGGTTCTACTTGGAGTGAAAGCAGCTCAGGGAGAATAACAAATTGGCTTGTTTTGAAAAACCTAACACCTCAAGTGAGTTGTGCTTTCCTGTGATAAACATTCAATCTTGTTGGATATTGCTATGTGCTCACCCGTTTGTTTCTGTCCACAGATTGATGGCTCTACTCTGCGCACTCTTTGTATGCAGCACGGCCCTCTGATTACATTCCACCTGAACCTGCCCCATGGTACTGCCCTGGTCCGTTACAGTTCCAAGGAAGAGGTAGTAAAGGCACAAAAGTCTCTGCACATGTAAGTCCTCTTTTTTTGCTTCATGCAGTTTGATGATTGTAATTCTTCCTGATTTCTGGGACTTGAAACAGGTTGCCCCTTGTTGTTTGTACCTGGGCTGTTTCTTTTTGTATGACAAGTGTGATTGTAGGCTCAAATCTGTGCAGCAGATATGAGTTAGATGTACTGATGCCCTCTGTATGATTGTTCTCACTGTTATGCATGCCATAGACGGGACATTTAACGTTCGCACGAAAAATCGGCTGATATTCACTCCATTAGTGGGGCCAGCCCGTCGGCCGTTTTTCGCGGATCCACTCATTTATTTTTATCGGTCATGCTGTAAAGTCCACAAAAAACGGCCATTTTTCCTGGACATTGGTGGCAGCAACGGCACCGACTACTTATTCGTTTATTGGCCAACAATTCGGCCGATAAATGGCCCGTCTATGGCCTGCATAAGTCAGCCATTTCTAAAAAAAAATTTCACAAGATTTTATTGTAAATTTGTTGCCTTAAAGTCTTGAAAAGGAATACAAGGCAGTAGAGTGTTTTCATGGCTCTTGCTTGCCCTTTTGACCAGTGATGGGCCAATAGAAATATGTGAGAATGGGGCTTAGCAGCCTAATATTAACCTCGGAGTAGTGGAACTTTGCCTTTAAGAAAACACTGGTGTTCAGCTGTGAGAGAAATGTTTGAGAAGCTGCTGTAGGTATATGAACCTCTAGTAGCCTGCATTGTACATCTACAATAGTTTCCCTCTCTCCTTCCTCCTTCCCCAAAGTAGGAAACTGCAGATTAAGTTTGTTTTCATACTAATACTTCTGGTTCTTGTCTCCTAACAGGTGTGTTTTAGGGAACACTACTATCCTTGCCGAGTTTGCCAGTGAAGAGGAGATAAGTCGTTTCTTTGCACAAGGCCAGTCCATGACCCCTTCCCCTGGCTGGCAGTCCCTGGGCTCTGGTCACACCCGTCTAGGATCTTTGGATAGCCCTCATAGCATCTCAAACCGCGGAGATATCAATCACTGGAACAACCCAGGGGCTTCTGGCTCTAGCTCTGGAGACCTCCATGGCACTTCTCTCTGGGGCACCCCAAACTATTCCACAAGCCTGTGGGGCAACCCTGCCGGCGAGGGCAGGGGTCTGAGCAGCCCATCGTCTGTCAGCGCTTTCCTCCCCATCGATCACTTAAATGGAGAGCCCATGTAGCCTAGTCACCCATGACCTCAGATGATTGTTAATAATCGGCCTCCCCCCGCTGGACTCTCGGTGGAAACCTCTGCAGGGTCTCTCTGCAGCCAGCTCTTCTGCACACTTCCCACTTTTTTTTCTTTTTTTTTTTTTTTTGCCCAAAACATATCAGTTTTAAATACTTGAATCATGCAGGCCAATATTATAATGTGAAATAGAAGAAAGAAAAAAAAAAAATCTATATTTACACTTCCACATTAGTGCTAATCATATTAGAACTGCATACAATGAGCTGTTCCTTAGTTTTTGAATTCCAGTTTGTCATGTCCTTTCTCTGGGTTTGTACTTCCAAGCTAGCAACCCCATACCCCCGTCCCTATGTTTGCCTAGGTTGCACTGAAGGTGCGTCAAACACTTATTATTTTACAGCTCAAGTGTAACTGTTTACTCTAGCGTGTACTTCAAAAAAAAAAAAAACAAACTAAAACAACAAAAAAAAGTGATTTAATGCTTGTCATTTCTAAGATGCCTTGATATACCTACCTTATTGTGGTATTACATAGTTTTAACTGGTTTCCATCTCCAGCGCGAAGCGCGGTAATCCATTGCAGAGCAATGGCGCTCACCGACGCTTCCATCGCTGCAAAGGAGTTAAGCGAAACGACAGTTAAAACTTGCATTTTTAAATAAAGAAAAAAAATAGAAGTATTGCACCAGGTTTTCATGACTAAACCTATTAGAATTTAGCTCTACGGTTTTAATAAAAAAAAATTATATATGTCATTAAAAAAAATTTTAAAAAATTTAAAAAGCAAAAAAAAAAAAATAAAAAAATAGTGGCCACAGCTGTGACATACACCCTACATGTGCCAGTAGGGAGCAGCACTTTCAGAGGCTTTGCATTTTGTTTAGAGGGGCCTTACCTGGAACCTCTTGTTTACAATGTATTTTTTTTTTTTTTTTCGTTAGTCATGTCCTTCCCTGTTGGGAGGATCTTGTTTTGTTTTTTTGGGGGTGGGGGAGGGATGGGGGGGGGGATTTTTGTTCCAAATAAATGTTTACTCTTCCATCAGTTAAAATTTTTTTTTTTAAAAAAGCAAAAATTGTGCTGAGGATGCTTTTAACTCTGGGAGTCAAACAGTGTTTAGTCATTTTTTTTCCTTTTGTGTGATGCTTAACTCTTAATCAAAATGGGGGGTAAAAAAAGACTGGCTCTCAGGAATAATATGTATACTACGATAGGTAACCCTTTCCTTCATCCCCAGTAAGAAAAATCACTATATAATGCAACTTTTTTTTTCTTTTTTTTTTTTTAATGGCACTAACTGTGCTAATTCTCAAAGACTCTGCCAAAAAAATCCCCCTTTAAAAGCTTTCTAAAGCCAAGTTTTGTCAGCTTTTTACTTTACATGCTGTGTCTTTTTAGCGAGTAGTCTTGAGATTTGCCGATAATGACCCCGTTGATTTTTTTGTTTGTTTAATTCAGTGGCTCAGTGTCTTCGCTTTTGTGACAGTGTTTTATTCATGTTCTGCAATGTCTGTTGTTTGTTTTTTGTTTTTTTTCCTTAAGCTGATTATTTAGTAACTATGCACATTTATGCACATTGTAACCAAGTACTGGGCTGATTGATTGTGTGTTGTAAAAAGGAAAAAAAAAAAAAAAAAGTTTGTTTAGAAGTGAATGATTGCAAATACTTAATAACAAAGGAACAAGTTACATTATTATTTTTTTGCCATAAATGGTATTCTGCTTGTTTGGTCAAAGAATTCAGAAACTGAACAAGGGTAAAATGTGTAAAATCTGACCTGTAATCCTTCCAATCGCACATTCTTGGGAGGAGCAGGAGTTACCAGCAATTTCTCTCCTGTCTTACTCCCCAAACCTCTTCTACTTTGTGTTTTGTTTGTATTGTATTGTTTTTTGTTTTTTTTTTTCCTACTCCCCATCTCCATGGGGAGTTACAGCAACTACTGCTCCTGGTTTGTCCCCACATTAAAAGCCAGTAAACCCAAAGTACTAGCAAACATTTCATTGAAAGCTGCAGTTAGATTTCCCCCGCAGCACCGCCGCTGGGGAACTCTAGTAGTAGAGACCGTAGTCTTGTAAGAGAAGTTGTACTTGATTGGCCTAGACTTCAATGTGTGTAGCATTGTGTGTACGGTTGTGTTTTGATTGGCCTAGACATCGGTCTGTAGAGCATTGTATGAGAAGTTGTATTTGGTCTAGACTTCAGTCTTAGGAAGATTGTATGAGAAAGTGTTGTATTTGATTGGCTTAAATTTCTGTCTGTAGAGCATTATAAGAAGAGTTGTTGTACTTGATTGACCTAGACTTCAGTTTGTAGACCACTGTATGAGGAGCCCATTTACCTGACTGGCCTAGATCTCAGTCTATGACAGAATGGAACCACAGGCAGTGAAAATTGTAGTAACCCATTACAATGGCGGGAGGTAATCTGCTAACAGCTCTTTTTTTTATGGAACTCATAGCAACCTATGGAGGAAATCCAGGTTTCCATTATACCCTGGCTAGGAGGGTGATGTAGAGCATCGTATCAGACATTAGTATGGGAGATCTTTCATTGGCCTAGACATCAGTCTGCAGAGCTCTGTATGAAAAGCCGTTGAGCTTCATTGGCTTAGTAGAGCAGGGGTGTCCAACCATTTTTTATCTTCCTGGACCACATTGGAAGAAGAGCAATTTTTTCAGGCCACACAGATTACACTAAAAATAAAGCCGGATTCACACAATCCAAATATTGGCTGGTTCAGCAGCAACAGGATGACATTCGGTACATGTGTACAGCTGCCTATCTGACAGAAATTGTCCTCACTGACTTCTGTTGAACAGGCATGCTGGAAAAACCAGCATCTGATCAGCGCTGGCAGGCAGTGGCTACCAGCGCTGATCAGTGTGTTCTGGCGGGGGGGGGGGGGAACACAATAGCACAGTGGCAGAGATGGCTGCACCAACATCGCATGTATTAGTACAGCAATGTTCAGCCTGCTGGGTTGAATTAATAAAATGCGGTGTGTACCCAGTTTAAAGAAAAAGTCAGACAGATCCCAAGTTAACCAAATTTCAATGTTGTGGACAGAGGGCTTGGGGTGGGGGGTGGTTGAAATGGGGAAAGGTGGTGCTCAGTCCACCCCAACACACCCCTGTATCTAGCTATGCGGTATTTATTTTCCTCAAGCTAGCCCGGAGTCCTTTGCATTCACTGCTGCGGTTCTGTTGCAAACAGGGTAACCCCAGCATATCTCTCCAGTGGGCCTGCGCCTGGCTTGTCCTTGCCTGCCACTGTGGATGCTATTGTAAACTCTGTGTCCCCGACATCCCTCCAGTGGGCCTGCGCCTGGCTTGTCATTGCCTGCCACTGTGGATGCTATTGTAAACTCGGTGTCCCCGACATCCCTCCAAACATCAATGGGCCTAGCTTGTCCGTGCCAGGCGCCGCATCTTTCTATACTTGCATGTCAACCCTCCAGACATTCCCCAGGCCACATGCTTAACACTCTTGGGCTGCAGATTGGACACCCCTGCTGTAGAGAAGTTCTTGACTGGCTTTTGCTTTGGTCTGAAGAACGCTGTAAAAATGCAAAAGAGTGAATTTGCTTTGGCTCTGACAGTTGTTTCATGCAGCTGAAGGAATTCCAGTTAAAGAATGGAATCTGGTGTTGCTGATCTCTCCTGAAAGTGCTCATCACCTGACTGCCATGCTGATACAATGGCTTTAATACCTTGAAGCACTGATATGGAACAAGCATGCAGATCACCAACTTTGGCAGTAGTGTGACTTACTAATCTGCATTCTAGTTTCAGAAGGTACTGAAGCCAGTGCAGCAATCCAGGTTTGCTTTGGCACCCAGTAGTTTGTCTCCAGCTAAGGTGTCTTTTTAAATCTGAAGTTCCTTTTTTTTTTTTAGTTGTGTAAAAGAGCTACAAGTAGGACACGGGTTTGTCTGTAAAAAGGTTTTCTTGTATTGCTGTGCTGCATTCAGCCATTTCAGGCTGAGGAAAGGCTGACTGCCAATTTTTTCAAGAGAGCTGCTAACGAGATGTACGTAGGAAAGCAGATGCCCTCAGGTTTATAGTGTTAACCCAAATATATTTTATATGGATAGGATCATAGAGCCTTTACTTACATACTTGTAAATGCCTTGAGTCGCACATTTTCATACCAAGATTTGTAATTTAGACTAGACATGCATGGCTAGATTTCTCTTGCTCAGCTTGAGGTAGAAAAAAAAAAACCAATCAATTTCTCCATCCACACTAAACAGGATGGATGGAGCACTGCCCAGCTTTTATTTTCAAGCAGCTGCGGCACCCTCCGCTACTTGTGTACCTGAACAATGACTATATCTGCTAGGATGCAGTCACTGTTCCTCCCAAACTTTTCCACCTGGCTCCTTCAATTTTTGAATTTGTTGAGTTGGGTGATGCCATCCTGGCCACCTACGGCTTGAATTTCAGTTGGTTCAGTGGTAATTGGATGAAATTTAAGCTGTGCAAGGCCAGCTTAACCCCTTCATGCCGGCACCTCCCAGCCCTTTAAGGGTTCCAGAAGCCGGGGGGCGGGGTTTAGGGTCATGTGACCACCGTGACGCGCTGTCACGACGGTCACATGATGGGGAAAGGTCCCAATCGAAAGAGGAGATCAGGACCTTTCCGTGAGTACCGGACGTGAGCTGGGAGCGCGCTCTTGGCACATATGTCCTTTGTTAATAGAACGCAAATGTGCGGCTGCTCGGCGTCTAGGCCCAGACATCGGGAGGCCACACATTTGAGTGTGCCGGCGTGAAGAGGTTAAGGTCTAGTACACACAATGAGAAACTCAGACGAATAATACCACGTTTGCAGCAAACATCTGATAATCTGATTGTTAGTACACAAGTTTTGAGAGCCGATCATAACAGTTCTTGAGAAATTAGCCAAAGGGCCAAGCACGAAAATGTTTCTTGTATGGTACCAGAACAAATGATTTTTTTATTTAATCAATATAGTATTCATCTGGAAAAAATAATGGATTGACCAAGATCGGGCATACTCCGAAATGAAAGAATACATTACATCACTTCCAAAGTTGTATTCTGTTGTACGATAATGTTCTAGACTTTAGTAACTTCTGAAACTAGAGGCAAAAATCAAGGGATGACCATTCGTCTGATATTCTCATCGTGTGTATGAGACTTAAGGCCTGTGTGAGCTTCACAGATGTTTGTGATGTTTAGTGTTCTCTTTTGCCGTACAGAACTGTGATATTGAAGAGATATCTGTACGCAGTAAATTCCCATCATCTATTTCTTCATATGAGGTGTGATCCTTTCTGTGGGACAGCACAAGCCCAGATGGCTATACACAAGGTAGTCAGTGATCAGAGCCTCCAGTGAGCAATTTTGCACGCACATTTAATGATTTCCATTTTTAGTAAAGACTTGGTAATTTGAAATGAGGGGTTCTTTCTATTCCTCTGTGCTCTATCTGCACAAATGAATAGGAAACAGTTTCATGTCTTGCGTATAGCGGTCTCACGCAATTTTATAGTAAAGTCATATGTGCTTTAAGTATGGAGAGATTATCACATAATCGCAATGAAGACATTTCTTGAAGTAGTGCATGTACAGTGCCTATTAAGTACACTGGTTTACACTCAGTGGATTCAGCCATGATGTCCATAGCAACAACATCGCTGAGAATGCAATACGCCGTCATTGTTGATGTCCCTTCTACCCTACTGATACTAAACTTGAACATGACAACTTTAATCTCCACTGTGTGTCCGTGATGTTTACAGGAATAAAGCTAAAATACAAACTGCCTTATATTTACAAGTTGAAAACGTTCTGATATCGGAGTATATTGTCCCATAGCTTTGATCATTGGATCATTCAGAACATGGAACAGTACTGATATGCAGTAACCCCCCCCAACAACTGATCAGATTTCAATTTACTCTACGTGAAAATGATTACTGGTCGGTAGTTACTGTACTCTGATTATTGCTGTTTATATTTCTGAATACGCCTGTTAGGCATTCTGCCTGTCCGTGCAATCTCTTCTGAATCTCTTGCTTGTTTTTTGGATCACGTATTCTCTTCTATGTAAGTCAGATTGTAGTTTAGATATATTAGAAGTGTCAGTCATTCATCTGTCAGGGATTTGTTCTGATTATTTAAGTCATGTTAAAGGACAGCTGTACGTTAGAAGTGACCTAATGCTGTGGTGGAGGTTGGACCCAGTACTTGATTCTTCCAGTGATGGAAGGTTTTAGTATATTTGAAAATATAAAATGTAAGGCTTCTTGTGTGCCTCCACGCTGTTTACCTATTGCCCCGGCAGCATAGGCTGTGAGAGTTGGAGGATCCAAATTAGCTGTGCCCCCCCCCCCAAAAAAAGCAAAGCCATTTGGTACAGGCAACAATGATCACCAATATTGCCTATGTTCTTCCTGCAGCTCATCCCTCCCCCATTACACACTTGCCATGTCTTGTTCTGCACTGTTTCTGGGTGGAGGAGGCCATTTTGGGTTGTGGCAGGGCTTTGCATCCCTATGTCCGAGCCTCCAGTGAGCAGCACAGTAGTGACATCAACCAAACTTCAATCCTCCGGAGACTAGCAGTGCCTTAGATCTACACTGTAAGGCATACAGCTCTGTAGGCACTCTCGTACCAAGAAGTGCACTGATATTCAGGAGGAACTCCAGGCCAAAGGTAGATTTTCAGGTTACTGCTTAGGCAGTTATTCATGTAAGATGTTCCCTGTAATATACCAAAGCATTTTAAATCCAGGTCCACCAAGTCAAGGAAGTGTTGCTTCCAGATGGATTCCACTGGCATTTGAGATGCTTCTGAGATACATTTCATTGGCCTGCAGTTGACTTCCCATTGATGTTCTATCAACCTGCTGTGCAAGCTGCATTTTCATTTCTAGGGAAGCCTTTCTTTAGCCCATCAACACAGAACAGGCCCGATATTCGACAGATTCAACTGCCATTCAGCATCTTAGAAATGTTATATATGCAACAACAGGCTCTTCACAGCGCTCCTATCCTGAGCTGTGGAGCTAGTAGATGGGACCTTCAGAAATCCCAGAAACCCTTCATCACTGAGAGCGGGCAGTGCCTGTCTTCCTTCACCACCTCCTCTGCAGCTCTACAGATGCTCTTTAGAAACTGTTAAATTGTAGTTCTGCGTTTGTAAATATTGTTTGACAAATGAGGCATGGTATGGAAGAACCGTGAGACGGATTTTTGTAAATGTATTCGCTAGTTCTGTTATGCCTGTGCATTCTGTTGAAATGTCTATTTTATGGGCCAACCCTTCAGAGTGTTGTACCAGCCAGGCTACCTGTCTGCCAATGTGTTTGGCAAATTTTAATACCTGTAACTTCGCTTCTATGCAAACAGTTAATTGTTATAGGGAACTTGTAACCTGTTTTCAATGAGAACATGTTTAGTTATGTGAAGTTTACTTGAAAGTCATATTTAATATGACTTTCAGATTTTTACTTGTTTTGTGTTTCAATTCTTCATGATTGTATTTGATATATTGAATTCTAGTTTCTTCCTAGTGTCCTCAGAGTAATGTAAGAGGATCCTTACTATATAATGTGAGACAAAACCAAGTGCAGGATAAGCCACCTAGAGATTGTATTGTTAAATGAGTTGTCTGAGCTGAGCCATAGATGTGAGAGAGCCAAAACCATCACAATCTGCTAAGCAGGAAGTTCAGCTTACATATGGAACAGTCCATTAGTTCCCCCACCAATTAGATGCATCATTCCAACATATATACACATTGATTATAATAATTATGCACAGATGATTCTATTTATATGTATGTCCAGCAAAAACTTTTTTGTTTTAAAGTGTTACTAAACCCAGGACCCTGCATTCACTATATCTGGTCTCCCCGGGCCCTGCATTCACTTTATCTGGTCTCCCCGGGCCCTGCATTCACTATATCCGGTCTCCCCGGACCCTGCATTCACTATATCCGGTCTCCCCGGACCCTGCATTCACTATATCCGGTCTCCCCGGACCCTGCATTCACTATATCCGGTCTCCCCAGACCCTGAATTCACTGTATCTGGTCGGTCTCTCCAGACCCTGAATTCACTGTATCTGGTCGGTCTCTCCAGACCCTGAATTCACTGTATCTGGTCGGTCTCCCCAGACCCCGAATTCACTATATCTGGTCGGTCTCCCCAGACCCCGAATTCACTGTATCTGGTCGGTCTCTCCAGACCCCGAATTCACAATATCTGGTCTCTCACAGTACACGCAACTGGAAATGCAATTATTTTAGTAACTATAAACTGCTGAGTGGCCCCGTGCTGATTACATGCACCTCCCAAGAAAAAAAAAAAACCTCTCTAGCAATACACGCTTAACTGAGCATGTGCAGAATGGCTACAGTTCAGTCTGTGTTATCAGGAGATAGGATATGGACATTTGAACAAGAGGAGGAGTAGAGAAGTCAGGATCAAATGGCCTTTTTACACAATGCAGAGGATTAACCCCTTAGGTTCCATAGTTAGTATAACAAGCATGCTTTACAGACTGATTTTACTGTTGTGGGATTAGTAACGCTTTAGGAGGGAGGAAGTTTTATTTTTTTACAGGCGTTTATATAGTGAACAATGTACATAGAGCTTGACATATAGTTAATTTACATCACTACCTTCAAGGATCTTACAATCTATGGCCTATATCACATAATTCTACATGTTCATTCATTTACTAGGGCTAGTTTGGACAGCAGCCAATTATCCAACTGGATTGTCTTTGGAGCGCTGGAGGAACATTTGGCTGGACCCCAATGCTGCAAGGTCAATGTGATCACCACTAAGCCCTAAGCCACTGTGCTGCCCCTGTAAGGTTTTTACTGCTGTCTGGGACTCAGAGCTTTCCCTTTCCTATCATGATTGACAACCTTTTTTTTTTTTTTTTCCCCCTTACCATTTTTAGTAGAGATGGGGCAGACCTGGAAACTTTATCAGACATTTATTGCTTGGTGTGCAGGAAGGAAAGCGCCTGGTCATTTGTGTACAGTTCAGGGAAAGACTTCAGTCTTTAAAAGAGAAGTATGGGCTCTAGAAAAAAAAATACTCTCCTATGTGGGTGGATGCAGCATTGATCTGATGCTGCATTTGTCCCTCATTAGCTCTGCACAGAGAACACCACTGATCACTCAGTTCTCCCCCTCCACCCTGATCAGGGAGCCATAACTGTCAGACATCGGCTCTCTGCTCTGCCCCTCCAGCGCTTACTGTGCTGTGGATGGGAGCTTCTGGTTCAGGCATGTTGAGAGACTGAGCAGGCTGCTAGTCCAGGCTTCTGGGCAGATCCTGACTCTTTTCAGAGCCTGCACCAGCTTTGCGGCATCCGCCAACAGTGGGCTTTAGCCCATTTTCCGCTGAAACTGGGTCACGAGTGCAGAACCGCACTTCCATAGAATACAGTCCAAGCTTTGGCTATACTTCTCTTTTCATAAAAAGCCTGCAGCAGTCACGTATTGCTGTCTGTGTCCCTTGTGCTGATTTTCCCACACTCCTTGCCTGGTAAAATGTCTCAGAGAAAGTAAGGAAAATCTCTAACCTACCCGTAGATAGCAGTTCTAGTCCACAAGGGTTCTAATTCTTTCCCATTCAAAAACGAATGGAAGAAAGCTTTGGCTGGACATACACGTCAAATAAATTCGACCATACACTGTCTCGCTACTGTTTACCAAAATGACTTGTGATGGAGCGCACTGAATGCTTTACCTGCCTGTTACGTGCATAGCAGAACAATATGGATAATCGTGTTTACAAACCTCATCTCACCGCCCTGCCTTACAGTTTTACATTTGTCCAGAATCCTGAGAAAAGCAGGAAGATTCTTTTCAGTTTTATACCACTTGCTTTTTGTGTAGTCTGAGTCGTCGCGGCCTAGGACACTGTTCAGGAATACCAGGCCTACTTGTGTGCCAGAAACTGGCGATATCACTGGCCACCCGCGGTATTCTCTGGATCCTAAAGAGGGGACGAGGCCGGGTGTCAGTTTAGTTGACGAAAAGGGACACTTTAAATGCAGCCACTGTCTGTGGGGACAACCGGAGCACAATTAACCGTGGGTTCTTACAATTTATATTTGGGGCAGCCAAGCCAGTATATATATATATGTATTATTTTTTTTTTTTCTTTGTATATATTATAGCAAATGATTCTAACAAAAGGTGCATTAATGTTTCTAGCAGTCCCAAGCTTCTTCCCAAAAACTGGTGGAGCCCCAATGTAGATTGGAGGAGCCCGCGTTTCTAGTTACACACATTGCCATTGACTCATTGCCTTGATTCTGATTTGGTGTCGAACGACGCAAATCAACTTGTGGCTTTTAACTGTTTACAAATAGAAATGATTGTACATTTTACAATTTTTTTCTTTTTTTGTTTTTTGATTGATGAAGTTTGAGATTAATGAATCATGTGGGTTTTTTTTTTCGCTGCTTAGCCTTTAAATAGTTGGATTGTTTAAATTTTTTTTTCTCCTTGTTGACTTATTTGAGAGCTGTTTTTTAATCTTGTTTTCTTTTTAATGCAGTCTGAAAAAATATAAACCTTTTAGATATGATTGGACTGTATTTAGTGGTGTGAAATGTGTTGAATAATCAGAAGAGAAGTGTAATATTGTATGAGACAAAGAAAAAAAAAAAACACTTCAGCGTTGGTTCCTGGTATAGAAACAATATAGCCTTAGCTTATCTGGGAAAATATTAAAGAGAACCTGTCAGTTGCACACAGCACGGCAAGCCTTTTTGTTCATGTATATCTCTGCCTCAGCAATGTCTAGGTTCCAGCGAGCTCAAAGGCTAAATGTCTACTTGGTCCATAGAGGGGCTCTAGAGAATTCAGTCATTCATTCGATTAGCCGAGTGGACAAATTGCCCGCAAAGCTAGTCGTATCACCTACCTGCCCCGGCAATGCCATTACATCCAAGCAGGTTATAAGGCCAGCTCCAGAGAACCAATGAGGGAGAATAGTCAAGGGGACAAAATGGCCGCCTTGTGCTATGTGCAACTCGCAGCATAGAGGAGTCTGCCAGAACATTTTTCTAACTGTACTATCCTGCACTAAAACTTGTAACTTGAAAAATATATACAGGACACAGCCGCTTGGATTTTACATTTGATATTAACACTTGAGTACTCTTACGGCCTTTTATACCTCAGTTAAAGATCAACCCAGCAGTGACTAAAATAGCATTTTCTTCTTTTTTTTTTTTTTTTTTTTCCTTTTTTTTAATTTTCTTTTTTTTTATTTTTTTATTTTTTTTAAATTTAGCACATGATGTCCTGCTTTTTCCCTGGTGCTCTTACTAGCACAAATGGTGTTTTTGTATTGTTGTAGCTAGGCAAATTGGTCTAACGATCTGCCAATTGGGTGCGCTGTGATCCTTGTAAAGGTAGTCATTTCAAAGTCAGCCTTCTGTATTTCAATAAAGAAAAACACTTTATCTGTAACTTATTACAATACAGTACTGTAGTGAACGCTGGCCCCTGACCTATTACTGAATGAGGGAGGAGCTTCTGCTTGGTATTAGTATACTGTGCATCGCAGGGCCTTCCCCCAGCGATAAAAAGACTAACTGTGTGAGCAGGAGACCTATAATAAGTTGTGTGTATAAGGTCTCTCTCATGCTTTTTGTGGGGCTTAATTAAAAAAAATAAGTAACAAAATAAAAAAAAAATTAACAAAAAAAAAAAAAACCAAAGCTAGCTTTGTGACACTTCCCAGGTGAAGGTATAAAGTATCTCAATGTTTAGCTGCCCTCCAAACACTTGAATGGAGCGTTTCTTTTTACAGCATCTTATTGTATTGTTCAAATGCTTGAATGCTTCCTGTTTTTATTTTTTGTTTTATGAAGCTTGTTATGTAATAAAGTATGGTTGCTCTTAACTGCTGTTGCCGTGTCTTTTTTTGTGTTGGTGCTTTTTTCATTTTTATTGAAATTTTCAAAAAAGTAAAATTACAGACAGCAAATCACAGTGGTGTCAAAAGTAAGACGGTAGGAGAAAAAGGGAAATGGGCCAATAGGCCAACTATCACCAAGGCAAACAGGCGGTGTAACAACTACTGCAATGAAACCGCCACAACTAGGACGTGAATGCCCAAAAAAAGTGCTCAACTACGCAGGATCTGAGAACTTAATGCATGATCGGAGGTACCCAAAACCCCGGGGTGGAAGAGGATGGTTCAAGTTCTACGTACAATCCAGCATAAAAGAGGCTATGGAGGCCCAAAACCAAAAAATAATTGGTAGGAAGGAGAAAAGAAGAGAGGATGAAGGGGGGAGGGGCGTGTCCCTGCAGGATACAGTCATAGGTCTGTGGTGATTAGTATCACGTTGAGAGCAAGGAAATGGTCCAAGTTCAAATTGTTGTTATAGGCCTCCATTGGTTCCCAAACCTTGTGTTGGTGGTTTTTCATCCTGTCTCTGAGACATATAAGGTGTTACATTAAAATCCCGCCCAGCACGCACACTCTGCTCCTCACAAGACCTCCTTCTCTCTAGTTCCCTGGTCTCCTCCCATGCCTGCCTCCAGGACTTCTCCAGGGTGTCGCCTATCCTCTGGAACTCCCTGCCCCAACCCATCAGATTATCACCTACTCTCCTCTGCTTTAGGCGCACCCTGAAAACCCATCTCTTCAGGGAAGCCTACCTCACCCCCTGCTAACTGCCAACCTCCTCCACTCTTCCTACCACTCCATCCCCCACAGCTATCTCCTCCTGTACCACTATCCCCTCCCTCCTAGATTGTAAGCTCCAAAGAGCAGGGCCCTCAATCCCCTCATGTATTGTATTGTTATTGTTCTGTCCCCCATTGTAATGTACAGCGCTGAGCGAACCATTGGCGCTTTATAAATACTGTATAATAATAATTCAGAGGGGCAGATTGGTGCCAAAAAGCCAGCGCAAAAGGAACAAGGGAGGATCCGAGAAGACAGGATCAAACAGCCGTTTTACCCATTGCGGATGATTACCCTCTTAGATTCCACAGTGAGTATAACAAGCATGCTTTACTGCATATACAGACTGATTTTACTGTTGTGGGTTTAGTGACACTTTAATGTCAATGACTGCAATAATAACCCCCAGCATTGGTGTCCATTGTTGTTAACCTCCCCTTCTTGCACTGGTGCTCAGGAGCAGTACTATTAAACGTCCCTGCTTTGTACTCATTGTATGGTCAGGTGAGGATTGCTCAACCCAAATATAAGTTTTCAGTTTTGTGTGTTAAAATACAGAGTGTTCTAGCACCCAGCACTCCACCGCTGCTCTGCAAAGTGCACAGCTGCCCAACAAGTAGCAGATTGAGCAGAGAAATCCAGCATGTTGGGTACCATTGTTCTACAACATCGTATTTTTCTTTCAGTAGATGTTTTTGTGGAGGATGGTGACAGTTAAAAACTGGCTGCTGTGGATAATAATACAGTTGGTGTGGCTCAATTTCACATACAGTTGCAAGAAAAAGTATGTGAACCCCTTGGGATTACGTGGAGTTTTGCATTAATTGGGCATAAAATGTGCTTTGAACGTCATCTAAGTCACAACAATAGAAGAACACAGTCTGCTGAACATAATACTACACAAACATTAGATGTTGCCATGGTTTAATTGCACATAACATGTAAACATTCACAGTGCAGGGAGGAAAAAGTATGTGAGGCCCTAGCTTAATGACTTCTCCCAGAGCTAATTGGAGCCAGGAGTGAGCCAACCTTGACTCCAATCAGTGTGATGATATTGGATGTGTTGCTGACAGCTGTCCTGCCCTTAAAAAACACACACCTGTTTTGGGTTTACTGGTTTCAAGAAGCACTGTCTGATGTGAACCATGCCTCGCAGAAAAGAGCTCTCAGAAGACCTACGATCAAGAATTGTTGACTTGCATGAAGCTGGAAAGGGTTACAAAAGTATCTCCAAAAGCCTTGATGTTCATGTGTCCACGGTAAGACAGACTGTCTACAAATGGGGAAAGCTTAGCACTGTTGCTACTCTCCCTAGGCGTGGTTGTCCTGTAAAAATTACTGCAAAAGCACAGCGCAGAATGCTGCATGAGGTAAAGAAGAATCCCAGAGTGTCAGCTAAAGACCTACAGAAATCTCTGGCACATGCTAACATTTTTGTTGACACATCTACAATAAGGAAAACATGAAACAAGAATGGAGTACATGGGAGGACACCACGGAGGAAGCCATTGCTGTCCAAAAAGAATATTGCAGCACGTTTGAAGTTTGCAAAAGAGCACCTGGATGTTCCACAGCACTACTGGCAAAATATACTGTGGACAGATGAAACCAAGATTGAGTTGTTTGGGAAGAACACACAACACTATGTGTGGAGAAAAAAAGGCACAGCACACCAATATCAAAACCTCATCCCCACTGTAAAACATGGCGGAGGGAGCATCATGGTTTGGGGCTGCTTTGCTGCCTCAGGGCCTGAACGGATTGTTGTCATTGATGGGAAAATGAATTCCAGAGTTTATCAAGACATTTTGCAGGAAACCGTACGACCATCTGTCCGCCAACTGAAGCTCCGCAGAGGATGGGTGATGCAACAGGACAATGACCCAAAGCATACAAGTAATTCAACAAAACAATGGCTGCAACAGCACAGAATACGCCTTCTGGAGTGGCCCAGTCAGAGTCCTGACCTCAACCCGATTGAAATGCTGTGGCATGACCTTAAGAGAGCGATTCACACCAGACATCCCAATAATATTGCTACACTGAAACAGTTTTGTGAAGAGGAGTGGTCCAAAATTACTCCAGATCGTTGTGCAGGTCTGATCTGCAACTACAGGAAACGTTTGGTTGAGGTTATTGCTGCCAAAGGAGGGTCAACCAGTTATTAAGTCCAAAGTTTCACATACTTTTTCCTCCCTGCACTGTGAATGTTTACATGTTATGTGCAATTAAACCATGGCAACATCTAATGTTTGTGTAGTATTATGTTCAGCAGACTGTGTTCTATTGTTGTGACTTAGATGACGTTCAGAGCACATTTTATGCCCAATTCATGCAAAACTCCACGTAATCCCAAGGGGTTCACATACTTTTTCTTGCAACTGTAGCTGTGTGTCGCTAATTTTGGATGATACTCCTTGATGCACCTAGAACACTTTTTTTTTCAATGAATGACTTTTTTGTTCCCACCCCATGTAATGTACATAATACTTTTTACAAATGGCTGCCAAGTTCAGCTTTTTACTACTCCTGCAACTTTGGGAAGTGGAAGATAACTGCACAGGAGGGCAAAACAAAAAGGGGTCTGGATCTCCAAGGTCCGTTTTCTCAATTACCTGATTCACATTTACTTAGTAATTCTAGCTGTACGAGTTGTAAGTCAATAATCCGATCCTTTCAATTCTTATTGTATTTCTATTTCTAACTCTTATAACAAAGTGTTTCACATCTTGCGATACCCAAGACTGGATCCCATATTCTAGATGTAGCTTTGTAAGTAATTTCTGCAGAGGCAGTGCTTTATTGGCTGCTCATCTGACTGTTAACCAGAATTCCCAATCTGTTTTGCCTACATTTATTCTATGTAATGCTGTTCCTCCAGCACTGGACTATAGTAATAATCTACCCCAAACTGGCTCCTCCATGTCTTTATGGACCTTGCTTTGTGCACTGGTGTGCAGTCATGTTGGAACAGGAAGGGGACATCCCCAAACTCATCCCACAAAGTTGGAAGCATGAAATTGTCCAAAATGTCTTGGTTTGCTGACGCCTTAAGAGTTCCTTTCACTGGAACTAGGGGGCCAATCCCAACCCCTGAAAAACAACCCCACACCATAATCCCCCCTCCACCAAACTTTACGCTTGGCACAATGCAGTCAGGCAAGTACCGTTCTCCTGGCAATCGCAAAACTCGGATATGTCCATTGGATTGCCAGACAGAGACGTGTGATTTGTCACTCCAGAGAACACGTCTCCACTGCTCTAGAGTCCAGTGGTGGCGTGCTTTACACCACTGCATCTGATGCTTTGCATTGCACTTGGTGATGTAAGGCTTGGATGCAGCTGCTCGGCCATGGAAACCCATTACATGAAGCTCTCTACACACTCTTGTTGTGCTAATCTGAAGGACACATGAAGTTTGGAGATCTTTCGCTATTGACTCTGCAGACAGTTGGTGACTTCTGCGCATTGTGTGCTTCAGCATGCGCTGACCCCGTTCTGTCACTTCATGGCTGAGTTGTTGTTCCCAGTTGCTTCCACTTTGTTATAATCCCACTAACAGTTGACCGTGGAATATTTAGTAGCCAGGAAATGTCACGGATGGACTTATTGCACAGGTGGCAACCTATCACGGGACCACGCTTGGAGTCACTGAGCTCCTGAGAGCGACCCATTCTTTCACAAATGTTTGTAGAAGCAGTCTGCATGCCTAGGGGCTTGATTTTATACACCTGTGGCCATGGAGGTGATTGGAATATCTGAAGTTTTGGAAAAGCAGTGCCAATGTCATGTCCTGTGCAAAAAAAGGACAGTACAGATCTGTGTTCTGCAATGGACCCAAAAATTTGATTTTTAGAGCAAGTACAAAAAAAATCCAATTTTTTTTTTTTCTCGTCCATGGATCTCAGGTGTTCAGATACAGTTGGAATGTTCAAAAGCAGTCCAACAGAGGGGTTGTAAACACAGCAACAACCACTCATACAAGCCACAAAAATAGCACTTGTATGAGGGAGCCAGATGAAAAAATGCTGCATGTCAAATACTTGACTTTTCAGTTTTTAGGTTGGTGACAGTGTCTCTTAAAGGATCCAAACATCCCTTCTCTGAACCAGTGCAATGCACAGCAGAGCCCAATTAAAACAGGTCTCCATGTCTCCCTTCCATCATAAATACAAAACATATTGAGAAAGTTATACCTTACATTTTATGGGAATTTTAAGGCAACCTCGGAGTATATACAAAGAAACCAATTATTTCAAAGATCAACATTTTATTTGAACAAATTTCTTTTATCTAACAAATTAATACACATCGGGTAAGCAATACATATTAGCCAATATAAAATACAACAATTCTTGACAAGTCCTTCACAAAATTGTGGTCATTACAATATGTATCCAGTGGTGTCCCCCAAAGCTGATTTCCATCTTGCAACCTCAGTTCACTTGTTAGAGTAGTCTCTTTTCCCTGAGGAAGAATCTATACGAATGTATTCAAAACGCGTTGGATCCCAGGCTGAATTTATCTGCAGTCAAACTTTGAGGTTGCAAGATGGAAATCAGCTTTGTGGGAAACCACTGGATACATATTGTAATAATCACAATTTTGTGAAGTGAATGACTTGTCAAAAATTGTTATATTTTATATTGGCTAAAATGTATCGCTTACCCGATGTGTATTAATTTGTTAGATAAAAGAAATTTGTTCAAATAAAATGTTGATCTTTGAAATAATTGGATTCTTTGTATATATACTCCAAGGTTGCCTTAAAATCCCATAAAATGTAAGGTATAACTTTCTCTATATGGAAATCGGGATGATGGCAACCACACCCTAAGCTACACTGAATGACTTTTTATTTAAATAGGAAACATATTATTCCTCATCATTTTGGGATAGTGGTAGGAGCCTTGCAAATAATGTTTTTATGCCCCTGGGTGAACTGTATGCTCAGGGCAACTGGTTTATGGCAGAGATGCAGATAGAGCTGTTTATGCCATACTACTGTACATACACCAGTGTCAGAAGGCTCTACAGTACATTTTAGACCATCTTTCCTGAGCAAATTGTTTAAAGCGGAGTTCCACCCAAAAGTGGAAGCTCTGCTTGTTTGCTGCCTCCCCCCCCCTTTTCAACTTCCACATTTGGCACCTTTTGGGGGGGGGAGCGGATACCTGGTTTTGACAGGTACCCACTCCCACTTTTGGCTCAGTTTGCCAAGGGGAAGTGAGTCGGAAGTTCGGCCCCCCTCTTTCCTTCCAGTCTCCTGGGAACCTTCACAGATCCCAGAAGACTGCCGGACCAATCAGAATGCACAGTGCGACTCATGCATGCACAGTGGGCACCCGGATGTGAAGCTGCAAGCGGTCAGCCTGGTGCCCACAGTTGAGATGCCAGGGCCGGGCGAAGAAGAGGCAGAGAAGGGACGGCGCGGGGGAGAACATTGCTGGATCCTGGGACAGGTGAGGGTGTGTTTAATAAAAGTCAGCAGCTACAGTTTTTGTAGCTGCTGACTTTTAATAAACACAAAAACGTCTGGAACTGCTGTAATCGATTAAAGTCACAAATAAAGTTTCATGGATGCTTATATTTAGTAATTGGTGGATTTGTTTCTGTAGCTGGCAGTCCGACTGGTACAGCCAATAGGATGTGTTTACTTCCATTTCTGTATTAAAAAAAAAAACACATTTAAAGGGTTAATAAACCCACAACTGTAAAATCAGTCTGTATATGCAGTAAAGCATGCTTGTCGCTCATTGTGGAACCTAAGGGGTTAATCATCTGCATTGTGTAAAAAGGATATTTGATCCTGTCTTCCCTGATTTCCCCTTTTTCCATGGCCCCCAATCCATCTGCTGAAAGTAAAGAGCACTAGGAAGCACTGTGCACATGCTCAGTTTGTGAGTATTGCTAGAGGGGTTTTTTTTTTTTTTGGGGGGGGGGGGGGGGGGTACATGTGATCGGCACAGGGCCAATTAGCACTCTCCAGACAGAGGGTTGGGGGTTATGCAGCCTCATTGGACAGTTGGATTTAAAACTCCTCCTACAAGATTTAACCAGTGCTCATCCAGACACATAGAAGTAACAAGACTGCTCTAACTGCTGATGAGAATGCAGAGTCTGGGGAGACCAGATATAGTGAATGCAGGGTCTGGGGAGACTGGATATAGCGAATGCAGGGTCCGGGGAGACTGGATATAGTGAATGCAGGGTCCTGGGAGACCGGATATAGCGAAGGCGGGGTCCGGGGAGACCGGATATAGCGAATGCGGGGTCCTGGGAGACCGGATATAGCGAAGGCGGGGTCCGGGGAGACCGGATATAGCGAAGGCGGGGTTCGGGGAGACCGGATCTAGGGAATGCAGGGTCTTGGATTTAGCAACACATTAAAGTGTTATGTCTTTGGATGTTGTATTTGAATGGCTTCAGATCATATTACAGCATTTCATTGACTTCAAGTTCAGGGCTTGGGCTTTTCTGTTTTTAAATTCAGTGTTCTGAATCACTGTCGTGCTTCATGACCCAACTTCCTTTGAGTTTTGGATCAGAAGCCCCAACATTCTCCTCTAAAATATACTCCTACAACAATCTGTACCTTTTAATAAGTGTACGTTGTGAAGGCCCTGAGGCAGCAACCTCTGACATGCAGTGTAAAATGCCTGTGTACTGTATATGTATGTATATCATGTATATTGGTCTTTCTCAACCAGGGTTCCTCTGAAGGTTTCTGGGACTTCTTTCAATAATTTTTGCTTCTTAGATAAGTACCATTGTTACCAGTGATCTTTATAGCTACCTGGAGATTCTTCCCAGTCACAGTCATGCTATTGTACAGTATATATTGAGTTGAATGGCAGATTGCATTTTGAAATGCCATTTGTGCAGAAGACCAGATAGTTCCTAAGCATTTGCAAACCATTCTTAGAGCAAGACACTTCATCCATTGAACACCATAGGCTTTCAGATACACTGGTCATCAAGCAATCGGCTACCTGATGAGCAGCCATGTTCATCATCCGTGAAGTCAGCAAAGCTTCCATTTCTTTCTTGGAAAAATTTCCTTTGGTACCAGCTTTGGAGACCACCACACTGTCAATTGCCAAGCAAATTGCACAGAAAATTCATATTGAGTCTGATTGATCTGCTGTGTTTATCAGTAGAGTCACAGGTCTGGGAACGTTTGTGGACAGCTGACCATCACACTTATATCAGCTTGCCTCATTCCAAAAGGCGTTAATTTGGGGTTCCTCTCTGCTTAGGGGCTATAACAGCGTTTACTCATCTGGAAGACTTTCCACAAGATATTGGAGTGTTTCTGTGGAAATTTGTGTGCATTCAGCATAAAGTGCATTTTTGTGGTCCGGTACTGATGTTGGATGAGAAGATCTGCCTCAAAATTGGTGTTCAAATTAATCCTAAAGCAGGCCATACGTGGGTCGAATTCCGAATGATTTTTCGATCAAAAACATTGTTCGTTCTGTAATCTGATGGCGCCATCAATGATTTCAAAACTGGGTAATTTTGCATAAATTTTCCAGCATGCCTGATAAACGAAATGGGGAGGAACCACGAAAATCGGCCGGCACCATTGCCCCACTAACAGAACGAAAATCGGCCGATTATTCTCAGTTCCGATTTTCGAACTAAAAATCTTTTGAAAATCGACCCATGTATGGCCGGCCTTAAGGTGTTAGGGCTGAGGTTGGGGATCTGTTGGGGATCTGTGCAGGCCACTACACTTCCTTACACCAAACTCATTAAGCCATGTCTATCTTTGTGAATGGTCAGTTCTATGACTAGAGCAAATGGCTAATGAATCCTAGCTGCCATTTTCTGCAGGCCTAGTCTTAATGGAAATAAATTGGTAGCTTCTTTACTGTTCAACTTTTTTTTTTTTTTTTGTTCTTTCTCTTGTTTAACATCATTATTATTATGTTTTTTCTCTTTTTTGCACATAAATCCCAATTGCTAGGCTTTGTTGGCATGAATAGCACATATCGAATTGTTGAATTTAGTCTGTATGCTTTTAATGTACTTTACCCTGCAGCTGTCATCTGTAATTACTGAAAACTGCAAGAATTGTCAAACATTTGTATTCTGTAGCATTAAAGTTAAAAAAAACAAACCTTCCAGCCTTACAGCCAATGAAGCTGCCATCTTAACTTCTGTTTGATCTGCTGTTGTCATGGTGCTGCACACGCGCGATCAGTTATGACACCAGCCATTTGATGGCTTGACAGTTTGTTGAGAGCTCAAGCACTGTGACAGCATGCCTTGAATATAACTTTTTTGAGAACCAGTTTAAATCGATGCGTTTAGTTCCACTTTGATTACCTTAAATGGAAACATCTGATCTCAACCATTTGGATGGGTGTCCACATACTTTAGAGCAGGGGTGTCAAGCTGGCGGCCCTCCAGCTGTTGCGAAACTACAAGTCCCATCATGCCTCTGCCTTTGGGAGCCATGCTTGTAACTGTCAATCTTGCAATGCTTTATGGGACTTCGACACCTGTGCTTTAGAGCAGGGCTTAAAATTTCCACTCGCCTGCTCGCATTTTGCAAGTGGAAATAACATGGGGACGAGTGTTATTGTTGGCAACTCCTTGCCCATTACTGACCGCTCTTGCACCTTCTATCACTCCCTTTTATTTTACCTATCAACTGTACTGTAAGAGGTTCTCCCGCATCCCCCAGTTCTTGTGTCCTGTGGCTCATCTAGCTGTCTGTATCCGATGGCCACTCCGGTGTCAGATGTTGCTATGGTGATGTCAGGTGCATGTGCACCCTTTCACACAACCTCCTTTCTGCTCCCGGGATAGGAAGACAAACTTACCAGGATCCCAGAGAACGGGAATGGACTGGAGGTGCAGGCAGCCAGGGACTGCTCACATCACAGAGATTCGCTGGAAGGAGCAGAGTACCTCCTGTCCTAACCAAGAGCAAGATCAGACCCTCCCCACTGCTGGCTATCATGCACATGCTTCTGGCATGGAAGGTATCGTACGGAGCATCACACACACCTTATCAAGCACAGCAGATGGGTACTGGGACAAGGGGGCACAGGAGGAACTGCAGACAGGGACAGGCTAGGGGTCTCTCACCCCCTCCCCCCCAATGACTCCCCTCCCTCTCTTTCTCTGTGTCTCCACCACCATGCAATAGTTCTACTTCATTCCTCTTCGACTGAAGTGTGCAGTATGTATGATGGTGGAGATGCTGAGATTCCCTGGATTCTCAGTTAAGGCTGGAAGTGTGCACACTTCAGTGCAGGAGGAATGAATAGGAGGAATGAAGTGGGTCTATTGTATGGTGGTAGAGACTCCAAGGTTCCCTGGATTTTAATTGGGAGTATTAGTGCCTTAACTTTGGTTTCAGTGGAAAGAATAACACATCAGCGTTTGTATCAGTGGGAGGAATTATACCGTCATTGGTATCAGTAAATGGAACAATACCCCATGCTTGGTGTCAGTGGAAGGAATAGTACCCCATGCTTGGTGTCAGTGGAAGGAATAGTACCCCATGCTTGGTGCCAGTGGGAGGAATAGTACCCCATGCTTGGTGCCAGTGGGAGGAATAGTGCCTCATCATTGGTATCAGTGGAATAGTGCCCCATCATTGGTATCAGTGGGAGGAATAGTGCCCTACCATTGGTATCAGCGGGAGGAATAGTGCCCCATCATTGGTATCAGCGGGAGGAATAGTGCCCCATCATTGGTATCAGTGGGAGGAATAACGCCCCAGCTTTGGTATCACTAGTGCCTCAGCATTGGCGTCCCTAATGATGTAAAATTAAAGCTATGTTATAATTGCTCTTTTTTATATTTTGTACTCTATATTCTAAAGAAAAAGTTAATTTCATAAGCTTTAAGGGGGTGTGGTTGGGGGATGGGCCAGGGGTGTGGTTGGAGGCAGACCTGGGCAAGGTTGGGTGGGGCAACTGGTGGAGAGTAAGGTTTGTGCCTGGCTAGTAGGTTTAGACTCGAAATTTGAAGCCCTCCTTTAGAGTATACAAGGACGGCCTATGCTGATATAGAAAATGCTATCTGCATGGCTTTTCTGCTCATCTGGTAAGGAAAACTGTCAGGCAGGCAGCTAGCAACCTCCAGTGGTCAACAAGGGCGGCCCCCGAATTTCCTTCATGGCAGGTTTCCATTGCATATCTCCAGGGGCGGACTGACAACTCATGGGGCAATAGGGGATCATGGGGCCCCTATGTCCTTGCCCAAACTCAAAAAAGCCTATGAAAAAGGTACCAGGGGCATCTCATGGGGCCCACTACTGACCCCGGGCCCTCGGGCAGTGCCCGAGTTTCCAAATGGTCAGTCCGCCCCTGCATATCTCTAACTCTTGGAGGCTCAGAGAATAGGATAGCAGATGTTTAATAAGTTACTGATCGATGCACAGAAACCCGTTGGCAATGGCTTTTGTTGTAAATTTTCCAGAATGAATAAACCCAGCCTGTCTTACAACATTTTCCAGGAGCTGTGAGGCTGGCCTCTACACAAGTACAAAGCAAAGCTTCAGTATCAGTGTTATCTTAATTGTTTTATCTATTGCAAGGATGTTCAAGACAGGAGTGTATGAATTCACTGTATGGTTGTGACATGATACATCAGTCTGTAACAGTCAGTATGGGTGTTTGAGCAATCACATGATGGACACCACAATAAGTGCTACACGCAGAACATAATTCATCCAGTGTTCCTTTTCCCCCACTTGTGAATCCAGGTATTGTCTATACAGCGCTGGATCTCACATTCCGTTGCTATGACCTCACAGTCCGTTGCTATGACCTCACAGTCCGTTGCCATGACCTCAGCTTTTCACAGTACTTGATCATCTGAAGTCTTTAGTCCGTGCACTCAGTATTGTTGCAGTATCTGGTAATGTTGCAGGGTCGGCACCGTGTGAGGAAAGTGGTCAGATTGTGCAGTATATATGCACCACCATTAGTTTCCTCGTTAGATATTCTCAGGAGCCTCTCCCAAAAACTCATCTCATTTTTGCGTCTATGCGGTCCAGCTCCGCTCTGTGTTGACCAGCTCCATTCCCTCGAAATAAGAGTGGGGCCTGCGAGCGTGGAACTGGAATGAAAGAGAACATGTGAGTCCAGCTGCCTTATTCCATCATTTGCTATTATACAGAGTGGGCGGTCTTAAACACACCCGTCAGAAAAATAAAATCACCAGTCCCCCTGCCCCAGGCACCTATATGTACTTCATAAAGTCACCAGAACAGGTCGTGCCCTGCTTTATGTGACAGTGCTTGTGCCGGGTGATTGGTTATTCATATCCCAAACTCTGCATTGTGGATAGGCAGGTATAATATTACAATGTTCTAAAACCCCAAATTTGTAGAGAACAATGGTAAAGACAAGGCATGGGAGGGTGTCTAGGATGGGATTTTTTTCTTTTGATTTGCTTTAAAGCCCAATTTGATTTTGTTGGGATACAGTGTTCATGTATTTTGTGCGACAACTACATCAGTATTCAGTAGAGATATTTACTTCAGCCAGTAGATGGCAGTGTTTATAAGTCTGTAGTTGCATCTATGGTATACTCTGTCTTTTCTGCTTCACTGCAACAAGGAAACAGGAAAGGTTATTCTGAGAAAAGACATCTAGTTTACCATAGACACAGCTACAAACCTATAAAACAGTGCCATTTACTGGTTGATGAATATACAGCATCGCTACTGAATACTGATGTAGTTGTGGTTTGCTTTAAAACATCTCCGGGCAAAAGAAAAAAAAAAAAAGTTCCCTTACAGTTGGGTTGTGCCCAACTGCTAGTTTTGTCTAGGTGTGAGCAGAAAGCTTATACTCACCCGATCCTTCGAGTCTTTGGAAAACAGCGCTCCCCCACGATCCAGCGGTGGACTGTTCCTGGTCTATGGAGCCTGCTCTGGGGGTGATGACGGCAGGAACAGTCCACTATTCCAAGACTGCTGGAGCGTGGGGGTGCCAGGCCGTTCTTGTTCTGGGAGGATCAGGTAAGTATATCTTCGCTCTCCTCTCCCCTAGAAAAAAAAAGAGCAGTTAACCCATGCAAGTGTGATCACAGCCCTACTGTATGGGAATTCCCCCCCCCCGAGTTGGGCTTTAATCACTTCTTATAGTAATTGGGCTATGTAGGAAAAAGCTAATAAGCACTTTACCATTTTAGGTATTTATTATGAAGCACACAGGTTTTTCAACACCTTTTAAAAAAAAATTACTACTAACTGAACTTTTTTTTCGACAGTTAGATTTATTGCTCATGTGCTGTATGCTATCTTTGTTAAACAAATGCACATAAATGACAAAGAATTCCCAGAGCGCTATGGATTAAGCTGAGAGAGCGCAGAAGTAATAATTATCTTTCAGGCACTCATACTGATTGAAACCTTGGATGAAGCCTTAGGGTCTGCATTGATGCACTTTGGATTTGCATTGATGGGCATTTGACATCAGTTTTTGACTCTTCTGAGTCAAACTGACAAGTGCATTTAACCTCCTCCTAAGCTGCATGGACCTGTATCAGACTGCTTTTGCATTTTATTACCTTGCAGCAGTTTTGACCCACACAAAAACCCACTGACAGAAGCCCTCACAAAGGGAGGAGGAGTAGCACTCTGCCTTATTCACGTGTGTATAGCTTTTTGTCTTGAGCTACTGAAAACTATAAACAGGCTTTTTACAACAGCAGAAAAAAGGTTTGCATAATATGTAATTAATTTACTCCACCTAAAGAAAAAAGGAAACTTTTTTTAGTCCTGGGCCTAACAAAGAAAGACCGTACATTTACAAAACCACTAAACATTCTCATTAAAGCAAAGCTGGTCTTTCTGCCCTTGCCCAATCAGGTCCAAGCAACATGTTTGTATTATTGTCCCAACTCAGCAAACACTTACGTTGTCTTTTCTACCCCGCAGCTCTCTTTAGCTTCAGGACATACCCAGTACTTCTGGACATGAAGGAGCATGACCCAAGCAACAGTGCAGGGCCACCTGCCACTGTTGCAGGGCAATCCATAGTGCTCACCCCCCCCCCCCCTCCCATGCCTCACAGTTGTAAGCTTCTGGTGCTGAAAGGGTTAATATCAGCACTCATCAAGAGAACCAGCCATGCCTGCCTTTTCCACCCCCTCTTCTATTCATATAAGCCGTAATATAGCTTCCATGAAGGTTGTAGTATGGATTGTATGATTGGAGGAGGGTGGGAGGAAATGGTGACCATAGTTGGTACTGTTGAGCGCCTGCCACAGGTCCAGCACAGGTATTGGTATGGGAGGGAAGAGGACAAAGGATTCCAACTACGACAGCCAGCAACAGCACAAGGGACACTTTGCATTAAATATAAGTATTGTCCCTTCTGCTGTTTGGTTTTTTTTTTTTTAAAGCCTAGACTTATGCCGGCCATACATGGGTTGAAATTCGACCGATTTGTCATCCGAAAATGGGACCTAAGAATAATTGGCCGATTTTCGCTCTGTTAGTGGGTCAATGGCACTGGCCGATTTTCGTGGTTCCTCCCATTTTCGGTGATCGGCATGTAGGAAAATTCGTGAAAAACTACTGATTTTCGACTCCATGATGGTCAAATCGTACGATCGTTTTTCCAAAAAGAATATGCACATGAGCCGTGACCTGGAAGGAACAGAAGTTTTGCCTGTTATATGGGGTGAACCGATTTTCGAAATCACTGATGGCACCATCGGATTACCGAGCGAATGATGTTTTTGATTTTTGGACGAAAAATCGCTCGGAATTCGACTCATGTATGGCCTGCATTAGGCTTTAAAGTGAACCTGTTACTTTGTCTAGAATGGGCAAAGTAGAGATTCACCTAAAGGAAGGAATACTGCAATGTGCCGCCTTAGACTTGATACGTTTTCCCATATTGAATAATTTTTGACATTTTGATGGCGGTCAGAAGCATTTTCAGGCTATACTCACAAATAAAACAGTCGCTACCAAACACAACCACTATGGGGCTCCACTTACTGGAGACTGTAGAGAGAGTTGGTGCAGGATAGGGAATGGAGTCCAGTGAATCGGTTCCATCGGCCAGCTGCACACTGACACGTCACTTGCCTTACCAGAATCAACCATCAGGTCATTGACGCTGCTGCAGCTCGTTTCCAGCCTGGAAACAGCAAAGTTGTGTTTATATTAACATTCTAAAATTTACAAGATTATAAAATGTCGCTGCTCCACCATGTCAGCTGTCACATGCAGAAGAAATACCAGGAGTATTAAAGGGGAACTCCAGTGTCTATAATTTACAACAAAAATAAATGACAAGCCTACACCAGATAGTGCGGTGGTAGTACATTCATTTATATCTCATTACACCAATTTCGTTGTTTTCCTATGTTTAGTATTCTTTTGCTTTCAAGGGCTTTTCTAGAATTCTAAAAGTCCCCGGTCACCACAAAGGAGGCGTTGTGTTCTCATACATTGTTCATCATTGCAGCATTATATTGCTGGTTGAGCGTGAAGTGTTGCCTTACGTTGGCTGTGAATGTATTAGTACCTCCTTAGCAGGGGCGGACTGACAACTCATGGGGCCCCCGGGCAATAGGAGATCATGGGACCCCTGTGTCCTTGCCCAAACTCAAAAAAGCCTATGAAAAAGGTACCAGGGGCATCTCATGGGGCCCCCTACTGACCCCGGGCCCTCGGGCAGTGCCCGAGTTTCCAAATGGTCAGTCCGCCCCTGCTCCTTAGATTGGTGGTAGGTAGCGTGTAATCCAGGGTGAAGTTATTATCAACCCTGCAGTGTTCAGTGGGTTCTCCAGCTCTCTTCCATCATGTAGGTTGGCAGGAGGAACCAGTGAGAGCTGCGGGGGACACCAGAGATTGACACAACAGGAAGTGTCAGTTTCTCAGTGAATGTCTCAAAGATTGTTACTGAATTAAAGTGCCAGTCTAGAAACGAGAGTGGTGGGAAAGGTAACATTTTTTTTCTTTTTATACAGGTGTATCTTTTTTGTTTTTTTTTAGTTTAGTTCTTTTTTTTGAGATATAACTAAAGGCAAAACGTTTTATTTTAGATTTGGATAGAGTGGAGAGGGATTCAAACAACTTTCAGGGTTTTGTTGCTGCCTTTCTCCAAATTAGGAAGATTCACTCTCTCTCATCTTCCCAATCACCATTGTCTCTAGAAATGAAAGCAAGGTTAAATCGAACATTCCAGAGCGAGAATAGAGGGGAATCTTGCAATGGGGTGACTTGTTCCTATAACAACTGTCTATTGGGGAGATAGGGCTCGTTCACACTTGACTCATTTCTAAGGCTCGCCAAGCGCCCATATAGCGCTAGGCATTTGGGAAGCATTTTTAATGCTTCTCAAACTCCCCAAATGCCCTATGCGCGTTTTTGAGGTATTTGATAGGCATTTGCCAAGCGTTAAAACCGCACCACAAGCACCTAATATGAAGTTTAATGGTATTAACGCTCCACAAACGCCTCGCAAACACTTGCCAGGCATTTGAGGAGGGTCATCATAGACTTGAATGGGAGGCTTCAACTCCTCCTGACTAAATATGAGGCGTAAATTTTTACGTGTCGCTAACGCTTCAGTGCGAACAGCACTGTGTGCTGCCATGTGCAGAATTTTCCTAGGCGTTTTAAGAAGCGTTAAAAATGCTTCCCAAACGCCTGATGCCTGCTGACAAAGCTAGTGTGAACGTAGCCTCATACTGTCATTTCCTGCTGAATTTACAGGACAGAGAGTGAAGGGAAATCTTAAAGCGGAGCTAAAGGCACCAACTTCTCTAACAGTCTGGGTCCCTTGGTGGCCCCAGCATCTTCTTCCCAGGTGCTGGTCTTCATGTACCTCCGCTGGCCAGGGCAGGATGACATTAACTCACCATCCCGGCACACAGGGACCGTGCCTGTGATGTAAGCCGAGCTCCACATGTGCAGAACACTGAAAGCAAGCAGGTAGGTGTATTTTATTGCAGAAGCATGTCTTTTATGTGATAATAGCAGGGGCGGACTGACAACTCATGGGGCCCCCGGGCAATAGGGGATCATGGGGCCCCTGTGTCCTTGCCCACACTCAAAAAAGGCTATGAAAAAGGTACCAGGGGCATCTCATGGGGCCCCCTACTGACCCCGGGCCCTCAGGAAGTGCCCGAGTTTCCAAATGGTCAGTCCGCCCCTGGATAATAGTCCACTGGCTCGCTGTCTTTGTTAAATGCCTTTAGTTCTGCTTTAGTCCTCATGCACACGGGACGTTTGCATGAGGACAACACTGGTAACATTAGCTGTATAAAGTCAGGTTAACAATGGGAGTTTTTCAGGTGTTTTTAGCGTTTTTTCATTAGCATTTAGTCGTGTTTTCCCAACTTTGCGGTTTTTAGCTTTTTTTTTTTTACCCCCAAAAATTTTTTTGGGGCAAAAAAAGTCCAGAAACGCCGGTTTGCGACGTTTTACCACGTTTTTCAACATTAGAGCGTTTTTACAGCTAAAAAACTCCCCTAGAAACCCACTAGTCCTGGGTTTTTTTGTCCAGCCAATAAACATCCCTGCCAAAAAACATTGATTACAGTCTGTGTGTGCATGGACACATAGGATAACATGCCGGGGATGGACACGTAAGATAACATGCCGGGGATGGACACGTAGGAGAACATGCCGGGGATGGACACGTAGGAGAACATGCCGGGGATGGACACGTAGGAGAACATGCCGGGGATGGACACGTAGGAGAACACGCCGGGGATGGACACGTAGGAGAACACGCCGGGGATGGACACGTAGGAGAACACGCCGGGGATGGACACGTAGGATGACACGCCGGGGATGGACACGTAGGATGACACGCCGGGGATGGACACGTAGGATGACACGCCGGGGATGGACACGTAGGATGACACGCCGGGGATGGACACGTAGGATGACACGCCGGGGATGGACACGTAGGATGACACGCCGGGGATGGACACGTAGGAAGACACGCCGGGGATGGACACGTAGGAAGACACGCCGGGGATGGACACGTAGGAAGACACGCCGGGGATGGACACGTAGGATAACACGCCGGGGATGGACACGTAGGAAAACACGCCGGGGATGGACACGTAGGAAAACACGCCGGGGATGGACACGTAGGAAAACACGCCGGGGATGGACACGTAGGAAAACACGCCGGGGATGGACACGTAGGATAACACGCCGGGGATGGACACGTAGGAAAACACGCCGGGGATGGACACGTAGGAAAACACGCCGGGGATGGACACGTAGGATAACACGCCGGGGATGGACACGTAGGATAACACGCCGGGGATGGACACACAGGATAACACGCCGGAGATGGACACACAGGATAACACGCCGGAAATGGACACATAGGATAACATGCTGGGGGGTATACTGGCTGTAGAAAAAGACTGTCAAAAGCCAAAAACAGCCGCTGTAAAAACGTCCAGCTTGCATGAGGACTTAATAAAACAAAGGTGGTGAAAAAACCCCACTGACAGCAGTTTTAACTCTTCCTTGCTCTAAAGTCTTGGCTTTATATATACTTTGCTGTGACACCTAACACTCCTACTTAGATTTGTGTGTTACCATCTCCCAACTGCAGTTGCAGTCTACACAAACAGTCCTAACAAAGCTGTCTGAAACTTGCTGACATCTCTGCAAATACTTTGTAAAGGTCCATGCCCATGGCCCCCTGTGCCCATACAACGTAAAGTTTGAGCGTATTTTAATGCCCAGAAGCCACAAGTGGATATATACCAATCAGCCATAACTTTACAACCACTGACAGGTTAACCCCTTCACACCGGCGCCTCCCGGCCCTTTAAGGGTTCCAGAAGCCGGGAGGCGGGGTTTAGGGTCCTGTGACCACTGTGACGCGCCGTCACGGTGGTCACGTGATCGGGAAAGGTCCCAATCGAAAGAGGAGATCAGGACCTTTCCATGACACAAGACGTGTGCTGGGAGCGCGCAGGGCATGCGCTCTCGACACATATGTCCTTTTTTAATAGAATGCAAATGTGCGGCCGCTCGGTGTCTAGGCCCAGATGCCGGGAGGGCCGCACATTTGTGTGCAGCCGGCATGAAGAGGTTAAATGAATAACATTATCTTATTCCAGTGGCATCTGAACGTGGGTGGGATCTATTAGGCAGCAAGTGAACATGTTGTCCCCAAAAATGTGTGGAAAGAAAAATATGGGCAATCCAATTTGTTGCGTATCGGGCTGCGAAGCTGCAGACCAGTTAGGATGACACGTTTCAAAGCCATGCAATGGGAGTGGGAGCATCAGAATTGGACCACGGAGCAATGGAAGAAGGTGGCCTGATCTGATCATTCACATTTTCTATAACATCATGTGGATGGCTGGGTGAGCGTGCATCACTTACCTCAGGAAGAGATGGCACCAGGATGCACTATGGGAAGAGGGCAAGCCAGTGGAGGCAATGTGATGGTTTGGGCAATGTTCTGGGAACCCTTGGGTCCTGCCATTCATGCGGATGTTACTTTGACACGTACCACCTACCTAAACATTGTTGCTGACCACCCCTTCATGGAAATGGTATTCCCTGATGGCAGTGGCCTCTTTCAGTAGGATAATGCACCCTGCCACACTGCAAAAATGCTTCAAGAATGGTTTGAGGAACACTACGAGTCCAAGGTGTTGACTTGGTCTTTAAATTCTCCAGATCTCAATCCAATCAGGCATCTGTGGGATGCGCTGGAAAAAATAAGTCCGATCCACGGAGTCCCACCTTGCAATTTACAGGACTTAAAGTATCTGCTAGTGACAGCTTGGTGCCAGATACCACAGCGTACCTTCAGAGGTCTACTGGAGTCCATTCCTTGATGGGTTAGGGTTGTTTTGGCTGCAAAATGGGACCTACTTAATATTAGGTGAATGGTCATATAGTTATGGTTGATCGGTACTTGCAAAAACCAGTGCATGTGTACAGATGTAGAACCCGGTACGCAGCCATACTTGTCTCGGGGGGCTTTATGGGACACGTGATTCCCTGGCAGAGAAATATGCCTGACCCTTATGTTGTTCAGCCACAGGTGGCCATATACATGAGCTGTAGAGCTGGCTGTACACACGGCTCTTATACATGTTAAAGCAATGTGCATAAACCCTAACAGAAGCAGATAATAAAATTGTTCTGAAATCCTCTCCACATATGTAACCGGCATACATTGTTATTTTCTGTATAAAGTGTTAGTTCCTCAATAATACTTCTGTAACAAAGCTGCTCTATAACAACTGAGCCACGCAAGCTGTACATGCAAAGAATGACCGAGAAACCACTGGATCCACCTCGTCTGTAGAAAGGCTCTCATGTTCTATAGTAAAGCATGGAGTCGGCACTTTCTGTGCATAGCCTTCATTCATACTGTTAATCCCCAGAGATTAACCACTTCAAGTCCGGACACTTTCACCCCCTTCCTATCCAGGCCAATTTTCAGCTTTCAGTAATATAACACTTTGACAGTTGCGCGGTCATGCAACACTGTACCCATATGAATTTGTTAGCATTTTTTGAGACAGATAAAACTTTATTTTGGTGATATTTATTCACCGCTGGGATTTTTCTTTTTTGCTATATAAATGAAAAAGTCCAAACATTTTGAAAAAAAAGTGTTTTTCTTATAAAATTTTGCAAATAAATACTCTTTCTTCATAAATCTTGGCCAAAATTAATTCAATTATCTTTTTAGTAAAAAAAAATAACCCAAATTAGTTTATAACCAAAAATTACAATTATTCAAAAAAAGTTTTTACATTTTTATTTTATTTTTTTTATATTATTTGTTTTTTTTACATACTGTCACCCTAGCAGTACAGTATCACCATAGTGACACTGTACTACTTGTGGGGGGTGATGAAGATTTTTTTTTACACTGATTGCTTTTACACCCATAAAGGCTGTAAAAGCAATCATTTCTCCTTCTCTTTGGCTGCATTCTTGCAGCCATTGAAAAAATACTGTTTGAGCTGTGATTGGTCACAGCTTGTCACATGGTACAAGGCTGTTGTGAATAGCCCTGTACCATGTGATCTCTGTGATCATTCACAAATTTCACACATAGTAAGCAATGATGTCAAGTGACATCTTGCTTACTACTGTTCATGTGATCACTGATTGGCCAATCAGTGATCACATGATCGGGACCTCACACAGGGGTCCCGTACAGCAATCGGTGATCACGGTGCCACACGCTCCCAGGGAGCACGCACAGTCCAAAATGGCGGGCGCTGTTTATGAAAGGCAACCCGCCCCTGAACTGCCACCGTCCAGCCGTTTATATACAACGGCCGGACAGGAAGTGGTTAAGGGCAATGCTGCTGAAAATTTGTTACCTTCCACTGACTACTAAATCTGAAACCAAAATGGAAAATTCAAAAAATCTGGCTAATTCGATAAAACAATGAATTATACTTAAAGTGGAACTGCGCTGTGCCTGAGCACCACAAACCAAATATGTTATTTAATTATTTTGCTGAGAAATCACTTTGAAAAACACCCCCTAGCATTTTTGAGCCATCTTGAGTAAGGGCAGATGATTCATGTAGCATTTACTTCCTTGAATCCACCTGTCAATAGCTCAGGCATGCAGGTAGAAGGGTGTACTTAGGTGAGAAAACCCTTTTTTACATTTTTTTTGTTTTTGTTCTGTTAACCCCTTACCATCAAGCCCTGGCATCCCCTTAACTGGACTATTACGCCTGAGGGGGGGAGCAAGACAAGGTTTGTCGGATCATGTGACCACTGTGATTGACTGTCCTGCCAGCTCCTGATCATTGCTAGAGACTGTGATGGCTCAATCACTGTGTTGGGGTGCACAGTAAGCATGTTCCCAGCACAGAAACCTCTCCACGGACACGGCCACTGCTAGCAATTTGACATCCATGTGGGTGCACGATCCTGAACGCAGAAAGTGTGCGTTCATTTGTAGGTGAGGTAAGGGCTCATGAACACAGGCGTTCACCTCTGAGTATAAGCTCAATCCTTTGCTTGACTTTGGTTTCGCTCTGACAAGTCGCTATCATGGCACAAGCAGGTACCTGGGATATGGTGATACCTGATGAGGCAGTTGACCTGTTCAGGGATTTACTAAGTAGTATGGCAACGATCAGGATCATTTTATTTCAGGTACTTATATAGTGCTGTCAATTTACACAACACTTTACATATATATTGTACATTCACATCAGTCCCTAACCCTCAAGGGGTGTACAATCTAAGGTCCCTAACTCACATTCATACATACACATACTAGGGACAATATAGACGGGAGCCAATTCACCTACCAGCATGTCTTTGGATAGCCCTGGGGCTTGCACCATTGATTAAACTGGTTCAAACCCAACACATTTTGGGGCCAGATTGACTGCTCTTTCATCAGGGCTTAGGAAATTCGACTATGGTTAAAGAATATGTTACTCCATCATTTCCTATTCCTGATCTGTGCCCGGATGTATCATGTACTTGTATTAAAAAGTATCCTGTTCTCTTTGTATTACTTCCTTTTTGTGAAATCTCTCGTGTTCCTGCCAGTCCCTCTGTTTTTCTATTAAAAATTGGCCATGCTAGGCAGAGCACAGTGTGGTCAGTTTTCTGGCTGTGCTGAGAACTCCTCCCCTTCCCACAGCCATTCACTGGGAAGATCAGTGTGCTGCTGTTTCTTCTTCCGAAAGTTTTGCCTTTCTGTTCTACTTTAAATAAATAGGCAGATACTAGACAGATCTGTGGTTTTCAGCTTGGAATGGTTTAAAAAAAAGTGTTGAAAAGTAGCATAGAGCAGTGCAGTCGACATCCCTGAGCCCTGATGAAGGGAGAGTGTTTGGCTCCAGAAACATGTTAGACTTTTTTTTCCTACAGTAAACCAATTTTTTCATTGAAAGCTTTGGCCTCTTGGAGGCTTATCTGGCGCTCGAATTGGACTTTATATGTGTTGGATCCTCTAAGTGTGCCATCGTAATTCCCGACTCTTTCCTTGTCCATCTAAAGGTTCTGTGTGCCCCAGCTCCTCCTGTTACATTCTCCATCTATCAAAAAAAATCCAGAAAGATGAGCCTTGGCCCCTTCTAATGGCCACAGCAATGGGGCAACCCCTGGGATCTCATTGCAACGATTTGGTACAAGCCAAGTGATAGAATCCCTGGGAAATATAAAAAAAAACTGCCAGGTGATTTCATTCTCCAGCATCTACAGAATATGTAAACCCAACATTTCATATTCCTGATTTGTGCCTGCTGTAACATGTACTTGTATGAAGGAGTGTCCTGTTCTCTTTGTATTCCTTCCCTTGTGTGAAATCACTGGTGTTCCTGCCCATCTCTCTGCTTTCTTATTAAAAACTGACCACACTAAGCAGGAGAACACAACATGCTCAGTTTTCTGGTTGTTCTGAGAACTCAGCCTGCTCTCCTCCATTTATCAGACTTGTCCTGACAACCACCCACCCACAGCCTTTCACTGGGAAGATCGGTGTCCTGCTGTTTCTCCACCTCTAGCTCTTATCCATCTGAGAACAGAGGGAATGTGATCACTTATTTTAAAAAAGGAAAAAGGGTATTTATAATGTTTTTTATATCTATACACAAATGGTTTACCTGTCATTGCTATTTTACACTGGGTTGTTTTGGTGAGGGTTTACAATCACTGCAATATTGGTTTTGAATGGACTGACCCAACAGCTTATTTTCTGAGATCTGAATATTTGTGTCATAGAGAGACCATAGAGGGTTAAAGCTGGCCATACACTAGTAGAGTTTCGTTCAGAATTGTTGGAAGAACAATCATTTGTGGGCAGCACAGTGGCTAAATGGTTAGCACTTCCACCTGGCAGTACTGGGGTCATTGGTTCGAATCCCAGCCATGGCACCTCCTGCCTGGAGTTTGCATGTTCTCCCTGTGCCTGTGTGGGTTTCCTCCCACACTCCAAAGACATGCTGGTAGGTTAATTGGATCCTGTCTAAATTGTCCCTAGTATGTGTATGTATGAATGTGAGTTAGGGGCCTTAGATTGTACACCCCTTGAGGGTTAGGAACTGATGTGAATGTACAATATATATGTAAAGCAATTGACAGCACTATAGAAGTACCTAACATAAATAAATTTGAATTTCTAATTGATAGTGAGGCCAAATGAACAATTGTTTTCGACCCCAGTGACGAGACAATTCAAAGGAGCAGGATGGAAATTTTTTTTCTTGAACGAAATAATATCTATCAGTTAATGTGGTTTTTGTTTGAGAAAGTCCATTCACTCCAAAATCGAACGTTAAAACAAAATATATTTGTAAGCACCTTCGAGCGACATTTGTCAAGCCATTGAATGTACTGAGAATTTTTGTACAAATTTTCATATGATCATTTGCTTGAAAATCCACTATAGCTTCCAAATGTCTATCATTTTTGCAATTTATTACCTTTTCTTTCTGTATGGCACTTATGTACGCAGTTCATTTCTCATGTTTTCTCACCAGTACATATTCTGTATTACCCATTGAATTTTTTTCATGGTATATTTCTGCTGGTCATTCCATATGTTTTTGACTGACTTTTTTTTTTGCTGTTTCCTATTCCATAATAAAACTCTTTGTAAAAGAAAATCCACTATAGCTTAAGTTTAGACCTGAGTTTTTATTAAAAAAAAAATAAAATCATAAAAGCATTGCATTTTCACATGATCCACAACACCCCTTTAAGATCACTCTGAAAATCCAAGTCAGTGAGAGAAAGAATGAAAAAAAAAAATCCATATTTAAATTCAGCACTACCTGCCCCCTGACCTGAATCTCTGCCTCCCTGCTGAGGTGTTGCAGAGCACCTGGGGGGTGAAGCAGGTTATGCGGCCACATGGAGGGAGTCAGGCCATGCTTTGCTGAGTGCTAATTGATTTGTTTGTTTTTATGCCAATCAGACACTCTTCCTGATTCCATCATGTCTGTTTAATGGAGCACAGGATGGAAAAACGCAGCAGGGAAATAAGCCTTTAATTAACCGGCAAAAATCACAGCTATCTATTAAATTCGTCCCTGTCAGAGACGCACTGCAGAGGCCACAGACAAAAGGGGGAAATGGAAAATGCCTATTTATGGCAAAGTGACAGCTTCCTATGGTACCCCAGGAGGCAGGACTGGACACATGATGAAAGAAGAAAAAGTGAATGCTGTGTAAGCTCTGAAAAGCCAAAGAAGTTGGAGACGGGGACCAGCATAGGGAAGGAAAGGGGACTTTAATAAGGGCAAATGTCATCATTTAAACTGACTTATTACTTCATTCCATGTATTTATATAGCCCCAACAAATTCTGCAGCGCTGTACATTCACATCAGTCCCTGCCCCCCCAAGGAGCTTACAATCTATGGTCCCTAACTCACATGCCTACATACACATTCTAAGGCCACTTAGAGAGGAGCCAATTAACTAACCAGCATTCTAGAGAAAGTGATGGGAAATCCAATATTCCAATCAGGACTCCTCTTCCAGTCACAACTCTGCGGAGATTTCCTCTTACTTCCTATTGTATCTCCAGGACAGGAAGTAAAGGGAAGTCTCGCCAACAGGACACTGGCAGCAAAAAAAAAAAACTGGTAATTTGACCCTTTTCTACTTAAAATAATCCCTTTCAGTGGATCCCATTCCCCCCCGCAGGGGTTCAATGCTTGTTAAGTCTAGGGCAGGGTTTCTAAATCTTTTTACCGTGGAAGAACCCTTGGCAAAAAGGGATCTCGGGGAACCCCTAAATTCATGTTTAATGTTCAGATTTAGAGCTCATCTATCTTTGATATACCAACAATTATTATTAGAAATAGCGATAAATAATAGAATACATATTAAAACTTACCTCCTTTATGTGAAACATGTGCTTGCCTTTTCTACACGGATGCTCGATTCTAGGTTCAACTTGAATCCAGGGGGTCTAGCATGGCAGAACACAGGGGTGCAGGACAGCAAAATTTGGGGTCAGGAGGGCACAGCATCAGGGTTAACAGCAGGGCACTATACTGGGGTCTTGGGGGGGGCAGCAGGGCACAATATTGGGGTCTTGGCGGAGGCAGTAGGGCACAATACCGGGGTCAGGAAGGCACACTACCAGGATAGCAGCAGGGCACAATACTGGGGTCAGGAGATCACAATATTGGGGTTAGGATAGCACAGTTCAGGGGTAGCAGCAGGGCACAATACTGGCCTGGGGGGCACAGTACAGGGGGACAGTAGGGCATAATACTGGGGTCAAGAGAGAACAGTACAGGGGAGCAGCAGTGCATAATACTGGGGTCGGGAAGGCAAAGTACAGGGGTAGCAGCAGGGCACAATACTGAAGGGGGGGGGGGGTGTGCACAGTACAGCGGGGCAGCAGTGCACAATACTGGCGTGGGGGGCACAGTACATGGGGGCAGCAGGGCATAATACTGGGGTCAAGAGGGAATAGTACAGGGGGCAGCAGGGCATAATACTGGGGTCAGGAGGGAACAGTACAGGGGGCAGCAGAGCATAATACTGGGGTCAAGAGGGAACAGTATGGGGGGGCAGCAGGGCATAATACTGGGGTCAAGAGGGAATAGTACATGGGTAGTCGCAGGGCATAATACTGGGGTCGGGAAGGCACGGTACAGGGATAGTCGCAGGGCATAATACTGGGTTCAGGAAGGCACAGTACAGGGGTAGTCACAGGGCACAATACTGGGGTCAAGAGGGAACAGTACAGGGGTAGTCACAGGGCATAATACTGGGGTCAAGAGGGAACAGTACAGGGGGGCAGCAGGGCATAATACTGGGGTTGGGAAGGCACAGTACAGGGGTAGTCACAGGGCACAATACTGGGGTCAAGAGGGAACAGTACAGGGGGGCAGCAGGGCATAATACTGGGGTTGAGAAGGCATGGTACAGGGGTAGTCACAGGGCATAATACCGGGGTCAGGAGGGCACAGTACAGGGATTAGTAGTCGTTAGTGCAAAGGTGGTTTCCTCGTGAAGAGCAGCGCAGGGAAGCTGCTGTACGTATTCAGGTGCATTGATCCTGCCGATCCTCCACCCTCACTCTCTAGCCCTCCTTGTCTGGGATGGACAGGAGAGCAGGGCCATCAGGAAACAGGGAAGAACAATTAAGTATGCTGCTTCCCTGTGCTGCTTTGCAGTGGGAGGAGGAGATGGAGGGTCATTCAGGTAGGAATGTGATCCACCCATCACCTGCCTGCGATGGATGGGTAGGTCGCGGCAGAAGCCCAGTTAACAAACCCTGGTCTGGGTGTTACAGTATAGGCAGAATGACTTACCTTACACCCCAGCACTCCCCTCCTCTGCCTGAAGCTCTCATCTATGAGCAGAGCCTCAGCATCATCACATACAACACATGGACATTAACCCTGTACTGTATGCCGAGGAGGCTGGAGTGTGACCAGTGCCGTGTGCAGGCTGCCGTGGACGGGTTACGGTGCTGAAGGGACCCTGCTGGAGTGAGGGAGGAGGTAAGTATTTACAACTTATTATTTGCACCCCCTATCCATAAGAAGCATTTAACCCTTACAGTGTGTGTGGGGGGGGGGGGGGGGGGCGGCTATGGCAAGGACAAATGTTTTTTTAATTCCTGGAGTTAGACTTTAAAGCTTACTATTACACTGGAAATATTGTTGTGAAGTATTACAGTGCAGTGGAGCCAAAATATGTGATGTCAGAAATAGGATCTGCTGCGTTTTGCATTCTAAAGCAGGCCAAAGATAAATCGAATCTTAGCTGATTCAGTAGGAACCGGACGAGATTTGATCCATCTATGGGCAGGCTGATTGTACCCAAGTCGATCCATTGATCTAATTGGGTACAACCAGCCAGCTGGATTTTTAACATGCAATTACTGCTGGCAGCTACACCCGCTAGTAGTAATCATTGTGTTCTGCTGGCCAGGAAGACTCCCTGTGCACCGCCCCCAGCAGAACACAATAGCACTGTGGGAGGCATGAACACAGTCAGTGTTGATGGGGGAATTGAAGGAAAAGAAAATCGATTCATCTATGGCTTGACTCTGGATTACTAGCTTGCTATGTCTAGGGATTAAAGTACAGTCCGCAGTACTGACCTTACACCCCTACTCCACTTACTACTACACTGGAAATACTGCTGTGAAGTATTACAGTGCAGTGGATCCAAATTTGCAACAGGGCCCCCAGTAAAGTGTATGTGATGTCAAAAATAGGATCTGGTGCATTTTGCATTCTAAAGCAGGCCAAAGATAAATCGAATCTCAGCTGGTTCAGCAGGACCCGACAAGATTTGATCCATGTGCGGGCAGGCTGATTGTACCCAAGTCAATCCATTGATCTAATTGGGTACAACCAGCCTGTTGGATTTTTAACATGCAATTACTGCTGGCAGCTATAGCCACTAGTAGTAATCATTGTGTTCTGCCGGCCAGGAAGACTCCCTGTGCACCCCCCCCCCCCCCAGCATTGTGGGAGGCATGAACACAGTCAGTGTTGATGGGGGAATTGAAGGAAAAGAAAATCGATTCATCTATGGCTGTGACTGTAGTGAGTCCGAGTCTCTTCACAAATATACAGCTTTTTGAAGTTTCCGCCTCTCGGGAAGGTGCAAATGACTTCTGGACCTTGTATCTGTCACACATTCTGCCATTCCCCTGGCATTATGAGCAGCAGAGTGACTTAGTGGTTAGCACTCCTGCCTTGCATTATGGGTTCTTTGGTCCGGTTCCCAGCCAGGACATCTGCATGGAGTCTGCATGTTCTCCCTTATGCTTGCATTGCTTTCTTCTGGTTTTCCCACATTGCAAAGACATGTTGGTAGGTTAATTGGCTCCTGGCAGTAATAGGGTCGTTGGTTTGAATCCCAACCACGGCACCACCTGCCTAGAGTTTGCATGTTCTCCCTGTGCCTGCGTGGGTTTCCTCCGGGTACTCCGGTTTCCTCCCACACTCCAAAGACATGTTGATAGGTGAATTGGCTCCTGTCTAAATCTTCCCTTGTATGTGTATGTATGAATGTAAGTTAGGGACCTTAGATTGTACGCCCCTTGAGGGTTAGGGACTGATGTGAATGTACAATATATATGTAAAGAGCTGCGTAAATTGACGGCGCTATATAACTACCTGAAATAAATAATTGTCTGAATTGGCCCTAGTATGTCTGTATGTAGGTGAGCCGGGAACCTTAGATTGTAAGCTCGTTGATGGCAGTGATTGATATGAATGTAAATTGTTGGTGATAAATAAATAAATGTAATCAATGAGCTGCTTATTCCAGGTCTTCTGATGTAGAACACGGCGTTGTCTGTTGACGTGTGTGAAAGGTCATGCCGTGTGCCAGTCTGTTGGGGTTACATGTGTCCTCTCAGTGTGAATCTCTTTGCACATCCATTGATCTCCCCCCCCCTCATCCCGCCACACTCCTGCCCTCCACATCCTCCCTGCAGTAGCAGCCGCAACACTGGCAGCTCGGAGAGGAGTATAACCATGACAACAGCTCGGCCAATCACAGCACGGCGTTCCAGCACGTTCAGAATACCTCCACAGCTAAGGTAGCGGGGTCTCCGAGCTGCTGGAGGATGTAGTAACCCCCGCAGTGCTGGACTGCTGGGAAAGATGACTGATTAAACATTCGCTGCACATCCAGCCGCCGCTGAGCGCATGTGCGCAATCACAGACATGCAAATGACACATTTGTGTCTGACTTTTCTTTGCCAAGACATTGCTATTCCTCTCCCGACTACAGAATCAGATGATGACTATTAGAAAGAGACGGCTCAGGCTGAGCTAGCAGTGATCCCGAGGAAAGTTCTAAACTTCCTACTGTAGGGGATAACAAGACTGCGAGGAACGAGCCGGACCGCCGGCATCAGGCTGATGGAGGACAAAGCTTACATAGACAATTCATTTGGGGAAAGCAACCTGATAATCTCTTTTCTTCTCCCAGTACAGGGAAAGCAAGAATCACATTGGCTTCCAGAGGCAACACAGACAGTCTAAAGCCAGCCATACATGGAACGAACTTCGGCCGGTTCAGCAGGGACCAGCTGAGATTTGATCCATGTATGGGTAGGCTGATTGTACCCAAGTCGATCTATCAATCAACTTGGGTACAACCAGCATGTCGGATTTTTTTACATGTGGTGGAAGGAAAGAAAACCGAATCATCTATGGGCTGCCTTAGACTGTCAGATACATGGAGTCCAGCCACACCTGTCAGTACCACTGAGCTGAGCTGCTGCATTCTACTGGAGATTCATGGGTATACACTATCTAAGGCCTCATTCACACGGGCATACCTATCCATATACCTGTTTGAAGGGTTGTCTTTGCCTGGACAGGATGCAATAGACATGAATGGGAATGCCTGCACACGGATACATGGAGCTAACACAGCCACTGGTCCCAAATTGGCAGCCATGCATGTGCAGATGCATGTCCCCGAACACATGAACACAAGCAGTATGCATTCAAAGACACAAACCCACACAGTTGTCAAATTGGGACCAATGGCTGTTTTCCAAAAGACATGAATGGGACTACCTGTACATGGATATGAACTAGGCACAACCACTAGTCCCAATCTAGCAGCCATGCATTCAAAGACACAAACCCATATGGCTGTCAAATTGGGATCAGTGGCTGTTTCCCAAAAGACATGAATGGGATTGCCTACACATGGATATGGACTGGGCACAACCATTGGTCCCAATCTGGCAGCCGTGCAGATGCATGTCCCCGAACATATGAACACAAGCAGTATGCATTCAAAGACACACACCCACAATGGTAGTCAAATTGGGATCAGTGGCTGTTTCCCAAAAGACATGAATGGGACTGCCTGCACATGGATATGGACTGGGCACAACCACTGGTCCCAATCTGGCAGCCATGCATGTGCAGGAGCATGTCCCCGAACACATGAACAAAAGCAGGGTGCATTCAGAGACGCACACCTACAACGGTTGTCAAATTGGAACTAGTGGCTGTTTCCCAAAAGACATGACCGAGACTGCCTGTACAAGGATACATAGAACAGGCACAGCCAAAACTCAATGAATGGGACTGCCTGCATGCGGTTGCACAGAACACCTGTGCATCCCAGGAGGGCAAAGATGGCCCTGCGCATGGTTATATAGATAGGTATGCTCATGTGACTTAGTCCTTAGATGTCAGGTGAGTGTGGAGCAGTGTAAGGCTACATTCACATGAGTGTTTTCCCATGGTAAATCCCAGAAGCAGGAATCTACTGATTCCTGCTGCTGGGTGTGACAACTGTGACAGGCTGTTAGTGGCTGTCATGGCTCTTCACACAGCCAGCTATTACCTGCAAAAGGCTGTAGAGTGGACAGGAAATGCCTATTATAACTTTTTCAGACCTTGTCTTTTCCAATCCTGTTATCCCAAGCTTTCCTGAATAGTCCCCCCCCAACCTATAATTCCCGTAGAGAATGGTGAATGGTACCTGGGAGGGGCTCGTGGCGGCTGCTGGGCTGGGTTTGTTGGAGCGTTATTCCGGGCGCCGTCCTGACAGCCACACACACAGCTCCCCAGGGCCTGCAGGGGAAAGACTTCTTCAGAGCTGCTGAAAGCCGGATTGTCCAGAGAGTTGATGGAGGCCGAGGTTGTAAGCCACGTCTGAGAGGGACACCAGAAATGAGTGGGGACGTCATCAAATCTGCTGAATCTCCTGTAGCTGAGAACAGACACAGTGTCAAAGTCAACTTAGATCTTCTTAAAGTGACCTTCCCATTGGCTCATGCAGAAAAAAGTAAAAAGGATCAGTTACCACCCACCACCACCACCCGCAGCATCATATACTCACCTTTCTTTACTCGCCAATGTTGCGTTTGGTTTCTGGGACTCGGGAAAGAAAACCCTGTGAAAACCGGGGAGTCAGCAAACCCGTAGGTGACGATCTACTAGTAGATCTCGGCCAGGTGACTGGTGGATCGCGGTCTGAGCTTGCTGACCCGCCATCCCAGAGCATCAGAGTGCAATGCAGAGGGACTACTTGTGAAACTGAAGCGGTAGAAGGGAGCATGAGCCGAATAAGTCGATGCCTCCTCTGTAGTGCCGGCTCCTGTCCCATGCGGAGTGATACCAACTGCACTCCACCTCTTATCCCGGCTAGCAGTCTCCAGAGTGGGGCCAGCAGCAGGAAATAAGAGATCTTCAGGTCAGTGTGAAGCAATACACTGGTCATAATAGTATAGGTCTGCTTTCACACTGAGGCGCTGCGGTTTACCCACACCGAGGGTGCAGTGCAGTATACCTGCGGCTTTCCTGCAAGTTTGCTGCGCTTAGCCATGGACTTTTATTATATCCTGCAGGTTTGGTGCATTTTCTGAAAGTGCATCACTTGTGCAGGATATAATAGAAGTCTAAAGCAAAGCGCAGAGAACCATGGAAAGTCGCAGTCGCAGCAGGAGTTACAATGCCTTGAAAAATATTCATACCCCTTGAAATACAACCAAACACGTAAAAATATTTTAGTGGGGTTTTATGTGATAGACCAACACAAAGTGGCACATAATTGTGAAGTGGAAGGAAAATGACAAATGGTTTTCACAATTTGTTACAAATAGATATTTGAAAAGTGTGGCGTGCATTTATATTCAGCCCCCTTTACTCTGATACCCCTAACTAATATCTAGTGGAACCAATTGCCTTCAGAAGTTACCTAATTAGTAAATAGAGTCCACCTGTGTGTAATTTAATCGAAGTATAAATACAGCTGTTCTGTGAAGCCTTCAGAGGTTTGTTAGAGAACATTAGTGAACAAACACAATCATGAAGGTCAAGGAACACACCAGACAGGTCAGGGATGAAGTTGTGGGGAAGTTTAAAGCAGGGTTAGGTTATAAAAAAAAATATCCCAAGCTTTGAACATCTCATGGAGAACAGTTTGAAAATGGAAATTGTATGGCACAACTGCAAACCTACCAAGACATGGCTGTCCACCTAAACTAACAGGCCGGGCAAGGAGAGCATTAATCAGAGAAGCAGCCAAGAGGCCCATGGTAACTCTGGAGGAGCTTCAGAGATCCACAGCTCAGGTGGGAGAATCTGTCCACAGGACAACTATTAGTTGTGCACTCCACAAATCTGGCCTTTATGGAAGAGTGGCAAGAAGAAAGCCATTGTTGAAAGAAAGCCGTACGAAGTCCTGCTTGCAGTTTTCTAGAAGCCATGTGGGGGACACAGCAAACATGTGGAAGAAGGTGCTCTGGTCAGATGAGACCAAAATTGAACTTTTTGGCCTAAAAGCAAAACGCTATGTGTGGCAGAAAACGAACACTGCACATCACTCTGAACACACCATCCCCACTGTGAAACATGGTGGTGGCTGCATCATGTTCTGGGGATGCTTTTCTTCAGCAGGGACAGGGAAGCTGGTCAGAGTTGATGGGAAGATGGATGGAGTCAAATATGGGGCAATCTTAGAAGAAAACCTGTTAGTCCGCAAAAGACTTGAGACTGGGGCAGAGGTTCACCTTTCAGCAGAACAACAGCCCAAAACATCCAGCCAGAGCTACAATGGAATGGTTTAGATCAAAGCATCTTCATGCGTTAGAATGGCCCAGTCACAGTCCAGACCTAAATCCAATTGAGAATCTGTGGCAAGACTTGAAAACTGCTGTTCACGGACACTCTCCATCCAACCTGACAGAGCTTGAGCTATTTTGAAAGAAGAATGGGCAGAAATGTCCCTCATTAGATGTGCAAAGCTGGTAGAGACATCTCCAAAAAGACTTGCAGCTGGAATTGCAGGGAAAGGGGGTTCTACAAAGTATTGACTCCGGGGGGCTGAATACAAATGCCGCCACACTTTTCACATATTTATTTGTAAAAAATGTTGAAAACCATTTATCATTTTCCTTCCACTTCACAATTATGTGCCACTTTGTGTTGGTTTATCACATCAAATCCCTATAAAATACATTTACGTTTTTGGTTGTAACATGACAAAATGTGGAAAATTTCAAGAGGTATGAATACTTTTTTCAAGGCACTGTATACACGTTGTCATGGTTGGTGGGTGTAGCACCTGCCAAGTATGACCCATTCAAGTGAATGAGGCCGCTCTGCAAGCGCCCTAGAGCCTCCAAAAAAGCAGCTCTGTAGGAGTTCTTGCAGTCATTGGGAGATGTACCTTTATTGGAATAAATGTAGATCACAAGGAAGAGCCAGTGTGTGTAACAGGACAGCCTGGGTCAGGATAGACGCCCCGTCCGCTCCGATGGAGATGGCTTGAGGCAGAGAATGCTCCTGTCACTGCGAGGAACATGTGACCGCGTCGTCCCGGGATGCCATCACCATGGTCTACGGAAGAAGCGAGAGGGAGGATCCAGCATTGGAACACAAGCTGGGATGGAGGCCGGTAACCTGGACAACGCATTTTGCGTACATGCGTCTTATCAAGTCCCTTGCGGGACTTAGCGGGGGGGGGGGGGGTTAAAAGCTTGGCTCAACTCTGAGGTTTTACCGCCTCTTACCCTTGAGTGTGAATGAGCCTCTAGGGCTCCTTTGCGATGCACACGGTTTTGGTGCAGCGGGGCTGACCTTTTAGGGTTAAAACAGGCGGTAAGGGGGCAACATATTGCCTCCCAGCCATCTGTCCTCTGGAAAGTGAACCACCGCAGATTGCTTTTCAGAGGGGTTGCGGATGAGCCCTAAGAGGGACTTTCTCTGTGAATCAGAGACAATTGACAGCAGCAGTTGTGATTCCTTGTCTATAGTCTGGAAAGTTCAGGACAAAAAGGGAATTTTAGATGAGAGCTGAATGTGCAGCTTTCAGAAAAGCTTTAAACTACTCCCAGAATCGCCTCTCCTCAGCGGTTGCCATGGCAACAGATAGCCTAGCCAGACCCTGCCGCTGTCTTCGCCCGCGCATCCTGAGAATCCATGCTCACCAGCAGGGGGCGATCGGGGCACGCAAGGTTTTCTGGAGCGTACAATGCAGGTGATTAGAATACAAAATGCAGCCAGGCTGAGCAGGGGAAGCATTTCATTACAGTGCCAAGGCTGACGGGTGGAAGAACCCTGCCCAGAGAACCCACGCTTCACTTCTCTACTGTAAAAGAGGAAACAGCAAATACTACGAGAAGGACAACCCAATGTTCTATAACTTAATAAACCTTTTATAGCCGACCCAAGACACAACCAATAAAGCCAATCTCAGGTTGTCATGGCAACAAGTCCATTTAAAGTACAAAGTCATTTTCATTAGTGTTTTTAAAGAGAACCTGTCACGAGTGGGTCTATACAACTCTGCAGCATATATGGAAAATGTATGTATTGCCATTCACAAGTCTGCACCGAGCTACATCACCAAATTTGTCTCCTAATATCACCCAAACCATCCTCTCCGCCCCTCCCAAGACCTCCTGCTCTGTAGCTTCCTTGTCTCCTCCTCCCGTGCTCGTCTTCAAGGCTTCTCCAGAGCCTCTCCCATCCTCTGGAACTCCCTATCCCAATCTGTCCAGCTGTTTCCTACACTTTTCACTTTTATGGTGATCCCCCACAGTTCTTACCTTTTGTACCACTTGCCCCATCCTATTAGATTGTATGCTTTTGAACCTTTTGTATTTAATCATATTGCAACTCTACTGTCTCCCTTTAGATTGTAAATCACTGTGTAAACTGTTGGCGCTATTTAAATCCTGTATTATAATGATAATAATAATGATGTATACTGTATATATATATACTCCATCAGTATATTGGTCTCTCATTGTGATAAAGGCACTTGATTCCTTAGTATGTACCAACAGTGACATGATTTTTTCCTTTTCTGATGACCATTGAGTAGTCGGTAGGAATCAGCCATTGGAGCACATTGATACTTGGAATTGATTTACCCCAGAGACTTTGTACACTTTGTATTTGAACTCTCTTCTGCATGGCTGTGGGTGAACGCAGCGTGGTGCCATGGCAGTAAACACATATAGTTCAATTGTAAATGACAGAACCTGTATTGAAGTCACAGCCCAAAGATACAAACAGCTTGACAGGAGGGCACTCAGCTGGGAACACTCACAGTTCTGAACAGTAGTGCAGAGCGGAGTAGGTCCTGAGTGCCGACAGCATCTGTTTCATAGGGTGCGATGCAGCCTGGCTGGTCTGTGCCCAATTGAGAGGATTTCTGGAAAGGATAGCATGTCCCTATCCTGTCCCTACTTGTCTGGAACCTTTCCCTACCGCTATTCACTTTCCCTGACAGCTGGATAACCTTTCCCTGCACTGTCCACTCGCAAAATGCATACCAAACCTGGGAGCCAGGGTCTTAAACAGAATCTGCCTGACCCAAGATGGCCACCAGAGTCACATGGGGCAACAGCATCCAACTAGATCACTTCCCCAGTGACCCAGGAAACCATAGAGAAACAGGTTCCTCCTGGCGTCCTCTCCTCTTTCAATGCTGCTTCAGCTGAGCGCCACCTGCCGTGGATAAAGAACACTGCACCTGCCTACATGGCCCTGGACCTGACAGCTAACTACATGCACTCAGCGCCAAGGTACGATACAGTGCCTGAAGCAACATTACAGGTCATTCCCATGGTGTGGGGTCCAGGTACGGCTTCCAAGATTGCACCAATTAGGATACACTACTTCTATTGTTGTTAGAATACAGTGCAGAGTTAATTACGAGAAGTAGAGGTCCATCACCCTAGGACTCTAGCGAAAAACTGAGGTCTCATGGAGCAGGGTACGGTTATAGGGGTATGCCCAGGGGTTTCCAGTGTCCAATTACCTGATGGTACCTGCCTATAACCCAGGATTTTTGACTACTCAGCCTATGTCCTGTACTGTACAATTAGGATAACGGAATCTGCCATTGCTGGAGGCGAAGGCTCTGGGGCTGTCATCCTTTATGTCAATAATTAGTGAGTTACCTGGACGTGGAAGTAGCTGGTGTATATCATGCACATTCCATCTCTAAGATAAAAGGAGTTTATAAATTTATAAAAGGAGTTGCTACAAATGCTCCATTTCTTTTAGATGCCACCTATTTGTATTCAAATTACCTGCTCTGCGTCTGAGCCACTTTCTGCTGAAGGATCTGTGTCTGGAACCTGCGGACCAGGATAAAAACAGCTGCCGCAGCGCAAATTATGATGCAGAACACAACGGCACAGGCAATGGCGGCAAGGCGGTGATGGGTCATTCGGTAATCGCAAGCAGGTCCCATGTACCAAAAGTCTCTGCCAACAGGGCACCTAAGAGGAAAAGAATGGGCTAAATCAGAGCAATATGCACATGACCGACAGTGGAAAAGGAGCTAATAAAATGATGATACATCTACAAGTTTAAAGTCCACCCAAAACTGAAATCTTATGTATAGGCAGATGCTGCTTGGCAGAAGAATGACAACTTAGCTGTCTCATGGACTCCAGTGCTGGGATCTACCCACTGGAGTAACCAGCATATATCATTCACTTTATTACAGTGTCAAAGTGAGAGGCGGTGGGAGTGGGGGACTTACTGAGCCTCAAAGATACAAAAAAAAAACTGGGGGGAACAATTAGCCAACAATGAAGTATTAATGTAACCTGTTAAAATGGAAGGTGAAATCCCAAGCTAGCAGGGCATTATGGAAGGTGTGTTGCTGCTATAAGTTCCAATATACAAAAATAGCATTATTGCAATTTATTTTATTAAAACAGTTTAGTGATGTATCCAGAATATAGGTATTTCAGACAATGGAACAGGCACTCTGGTGCAATTAAATTTCCGTTTTTTTTGTTGTGCTCCTTACAATCAACCACTAGTTTGCTGCTGCTGGAAGACATGCAGATGAAATAAAGCTGGTTGCACAGTTCAGGTGTTCTCATGTGAATTGCCACAGATGGGGGGTCCAGCAGGGGCAGAACTGGGTAGGGCTGATGACACTACTTAGGATTTTAATGCAACAAAGGGACTGTATTGTCTGTTAACTACAAAACAGTTGACGATAAACCTGTTGGTAAACGTTGGACCCAAAAGTTGGAAGGATACGGCTTTAAATCCAAATTTTTAGAAGCAGCTTTCTTTAGGGTCATTGGGATCCCTGGAGTAGTCTTTAAGACACTTGGAAAGGGAGGAGAGTGCCACAGATCTAATGTGAGGCTATTAAAGGGGGCTTTATGTAATAATATCTTATTGGATTAAAATGACCGATGATTTCTAGTTATATGTAGCACCAATCAGAAACACAAGAAAGGATTAAAGAGGAACCATGATTGAAACAAAACGTGTTCATGCTGATAATGGCAGAGCTGTTCAGATCTATAGCTATAACATGGTAACAGTTCTGTGGGCCCATAAGCGGTGTGTTTTACAGTTGTACCTCGTTATGGTATGTGGTCAGTATAGATGTAAACAGCAGAGTGGTCCAGCTTCCCCCATTTGTGATGGTAGTGGCGATGGCAACAGTAGATCTAACCCCTGCATGTTAGAGGGTTCCCAATAGAGAACCTAAATCTCAACTTCGGCCCAAACATTGATTTTTGTATAGTACACAGTGGGGTTAGAACCCCTGTCAGTTTTTTTTATTACTGTATGTGTCCCTATTGTGTAGATTATCCCTCACTTCATGTTGGAACAGGTAGTGATGACAAACCTCTTCATGGGGAACCTTGGCAAACATGAAATCACACAGTAGGGTGAAGAGGCTTAGAACTACTGAAATGTTTATATTGCTCCCCGTGCCTTGGTGGCGATTCTACTTTCCATTCCTTGTATGGGAATTACAAGGAACGGAAGGGAGAGAAGATCTCCCCAATGGGGACACAAAAATAAAAACAAAACAAAAATTGTAAGGGTGATTCTTGATCTGGAGATGAACAAATTTTGATATCCATCAATGGATATGACATATGAAAATAAAAGCTAAACAAATCCTGGTGACTATCCTACTCACTGACACGCAGGATCCTGGCCTTTGCGATGTATACAGATGCCGTCATTTTGACAGAAAGTGCTGTGACAAGGTGACAGACAGAAGGCGCTAAGCTTGCGCTGAGGCACACAGCGGAATCCCCGAGGGCACGTGAACCAATCTGTACAGGGCTCAACCATATCTGTGGAAAAGAGAAAGGTCGGTAGGTAAACAGGCGAGAGTGTGACTTCAGAAGACCATGACCGCACTGTCCTTCAAAGGGATTGCTCAACAGAGAATCTGCCATGTGTTGCATAATATGGCCCTGACCCCATCCCCTTTATCAGTGTGAATGAGGGAAGAATTAAAGTGTATCTCTGGACAAAATAAAATAATATATGTAGTACCTCTCCGGAATGCATATACGTTCCCCTACGTTTTATATCTGTATAGGCCCTGCAAGTACAGAACAAAAATACCTGAAACCCAGCAAGAGCCCAACGTCCTGTAGTAAATTGACAATGCTGCCTCTGAAAACCCAAGCAGTGTTATTAGTACTGCCAAATTCCCCCTTGCAGGACTACAATGCCTCTTTCCCCCCTTATGTTATGGAGATGGGGGGTCCAGCAGGGGCAAAACTGGGTAGGGCTGATGACACTACTTAGGATTTTAATGCAGCAAAGGGACTGTGTTGTCTGTTAACTACAAAACAGTTGACAATAAACCTGTTGGTAAACATTGGACCCAAAAGTTGGAAGGATACGGCTTTAAATCCAAATTTTTAGAAGCAGCTTTCTTTAGGGTCATTGGAGTAGTCTTTAAGACACTTGGAAAGGGAGGAAAGTGCCACAGATCTAATGTAAAGGCTATTAAATCCTATTCCACATGACAAGAGGTCAGAAGGGAAAGCCAATGTGTTTTGGAGTTCAATTCTCCCTAAATATTTCTCAGCCCTGATAAAGGGAGGCATTGAGCCCCGAAACTTGCTTCTTCTTCTGACTTCTTGTCATGCGCAATAAGGTTTACTGCACACATATTATATCAGGGTTTCTCAACCAGGGTTCCATAGAACCCTACGGTTCCTCCAGAGATTGCTAATTCCTTGAGCAATGAGCAATTTCTTCCTCTGAAATAAGTTCCCCCTGACACCATTGATTTTTTTAGTTATTAAGGGAAATTATTATTCCCAAGGACCACAAGTGTAAGGGGCATTCTTCTCAATGACCGTCACACTAATGCATCAGGAGTTGTAGATATAGTAATTTTTATTAGGGGTTCCCTGACACCGGAAAATTATTTCAAGGGTTCCTATGTGTTGAAAAGGTTGAAAAAGGCTGCATTAGATCTACTAAAGTACCAGCTTATTCCTGCCAGCTGCTAGCTCTAATGGGTAAATATTAATATATTTATAGCTTGGAAAATATTTAAAAAATGTTAGAATATGTCATATTTTTAGTCTTGAATACAATAAATACAATATTGGTGAGGCATGGTGGGGTGGGGGCTTTATGTTGACAATGGGTCCACCAAAATAGGGAACAAAAGGGAAAAAAAAATGAATGACTTAAGACACAAAAGAATGTCTTGCTGGTTGTTTTGGCAAGAGAACACACTCCGACTTGAGATGGTTATTTAATGACATGAAACTGTTGCTGAACATTTACTTAAGGGTTGTAAAATGTGACTGATCTGAAATGGATTTCATTTAGTGAAATGCGGCAGAGAAGATTTTATAGAGGAAGAAAAGTGCTATTACTGAGAGAAGGACAGGTCAACGGGGTGAGTTCTCTGCAGAGGAATATCTATGGATTATAGGAGGAGAACGTGTTCTTGGTCAGCTGGCCCTTGTGTCATAACAGGTCAATCCATCAATAATGGCAGCAAGGAACCGTCAACTGTACACGACCTCGACAGGTCTCTTCTCTGTCTTACCTTCCATGGAAGTATTGCGGATTGTGGAGAGGAGGGTGTACTCAGAGGGAGCCAAGGCCTCAAACACTGACGTTGGGTTAGCAAGTACCGATTCCTGTTCTACGGACATCGGGCTCCCTACTTGCACGCTGTACTGCACTTTGTATTCCAGGGCAGTGCCAGACAGCCTAAAACAACAAATAAACAAGCTACTGCCGGTGCGGGATAAAAGGCAAATTTAAATAGCAACCCCAGGCAACAGGTTAACTAAATCAGGCAACTTGGTACTATTTAGGAAACATTTTACTTGTTCTTATATAAGCAAATCCATTCAACTTGCCTTTCATCTGAGTTTTATATCATTGCAAAAACAAAAGCAATTTTACAGCAAATATGAGCAGAATGACGTCAGTCACCGCTGTGCATCCTTCCTTTCTGAGGATTACAGAAGGGCGGAGCTGAAAAGCAGGGAACTCACAGGTCTGTATTTTCACAAGCTCAGATTCAAGGCTATTCAGGAAATAGGGACACCAACAACCACAACATATACGAGGGGGTCATTGCTGACCTCTTTCTGGTTGCCTCTGGCTTTAATTGCTTCACACTCACAATTTCAAAACAAATATGCAGATTTGAAAGTTGGAGTCAAGTCAGAATTTCTGATTTGCAGAGCTGGTCCAGCTTGGCGTCTCAGAGTACTGAAGCCTTGGAGAAGCCTAATAACCAGGCAACTAGCATTTTTAGAAGAAGGTCAGTAATATCACCCTCCATATTTTGTCACCAAGGGTGATGTTGTAACAGAATATGCTGTTTTTGACTATTGCAATCTGTCAACTAGAAACTTACTTTTCTGGTAAGTAAAAAATAAAAGTACCTATATTGTGCTCCAGCTAGGTAAAATAACCAACCTGCCGCACAAACATCATGGTGGCCTGCACTTGCATTACCTGCACTTGCCTCTTACTCTCCCTTGATGTCCTGATTTGCTGGTTGGACAGGGGCAAAATTCTTATGCAGGTATCAACTTCCTAAAAATCAAATGCTGCTGCATTGTGGGAGGCATTTCCAGAGAGCTCAATACGCAAAGTGCAAGGTGATTCCCAAGTCTCCAGTGGCAAATCAGGGTAGTTGGGGACTCCAGGAATGGAAATATTCTGCTCACTCTCTATTACTCTGTTTACTATTGATTAAAAATAACTTTTCCTAAAAATGCTTTTAATCTATATGGCCAGCCCACAAGAGCAGTTCACAGACAACATCATAGACTGTAGACCAACCTTCTCAACCAGGGTTCCTTCAAAAGGTTGCTAGGGGTTCCTTAACCAATGAGCAATTTCTGTCTCTCGGATATGTAACCCCGGACACCAATCATCTTTTTTATTTATCTGTAAGGAAGCATTCTTCCCACTGGCCAGCAATGTAAGAGGCATTCCTCCCACTTACCATCAATGTAAAGAGCATTTTTCCCAATGACCATCAATGTAAGGCGCCTTCTTCTTACTGATCACCAATGTAATAAGCCTTTTTCCCAATGACCACCAATATAAGAAGTCTTCTTCTCACTGACCATCAATGTAAGAAGCATTCTTCTCACTTACCACAAATGTAAGACTTATTCTCACTGACCACCAATGTAAGAAAGCTTCTTCCCACTAACCATCAATAGAAGAAGCATTCTTCTCACTGACCGCCCATAGAAGAAGCCTTCTTACCACTGACCACCAATGTAAGAAGCATTCTTCTCACTTACCACAAATGTAAGAAGACTTATTCTCACTGACCACCAATGTAAGGAAGCTTCTTCCCACTAACCATCAATAGAAGAAGCATTCTTCTCACTGACCGCCCATAGCAGAAGCCATCTTACCACTGACCACAAATGTGGGAAACCTTCTTCTCACTGATCACCAATGTAAGAAGCATTCTTCCCACTGACCAATGATGCAAAAATCATTCTTCTCACTGACCACCAATGTAAGAAACATTCTTCCCACTGACCACCAATGTAAGAAGCATTCTTCCCACTCACCACCAATGTAAGAAGCATACTTCCCACTCACCACCAGTGTAAGAAGTCTTCTTCCCACTCACCACCAGTGTAAGAAGTCTTCTTCCCACTGACCAACAATGTAAGAAGCATTTTTTTTCCAGAAAATAGGTGCAGAAACTCAACCACTACCCCCCAAAACCCCCTTCCCCCCACACACACAACCTCCAAACTAAATCAAATAGTGGGTGTGGTCAAATGTCACAGTTGAACAGTCTTAAAGAGGCATTAAATACCAGGAGTTTCACACAGAGTGCAGAATTCAGGGGTGTGCTATGTGCAGAGTTTGGGGGTACACTACACACAGAGCTCAGCCTTCTTCAAGAGCTGCTTACCTCTGCATCCCCCATCCACATCTCGCTTTCATCCCTCATCAGCTCTGACCTCTGCTTGCAACCCTCTCTCCACTGCCCCCATCTCTCCCCCCACCCCTTAAAAGCTCCACCACCTTCCACATGTCTTACTTTTATTGCTGCATTAAGCTGAAGCACCCAGCCAGCTCTAGTGCCTCCCAGCACACTGTAGGTGGTTCTGCCTCTCTCAATTGCAGGGAGATCATCCAGTGAGGGCATCTGCATCTTCCTTGTCCCCATCCTTCACCCAGTGGGAGCTGCTCAGGACAGAAGCTGGACTTCTGTGTTTTCAAGTAACAGTGGTGAGCAAGGAGCAGAGGGCCTGAGCCAGAGGTACTGAACTTGAGTTCCACCAAGTTCCAGCTGAAAAAACTCCCTGGTAAGAAGCCTTCTTCTCACTGACCACCAATGTAAGAAGCCTTCTTCTCACTGACCACCAATGTAAGAAGCCTTCTTCTCGCTGACCACCAATTTAAGAAGCATTCTTCTCACTGACCACCAATCTAAGAAGCATTCTTCTTACTGACCATCAATCTAAGAAGCATGCTTTTCACTGACTACCAATCTAAGAAGCATTCTTCTCACTGACCACCAATCTAAGAAGCCTTCTTCTCACTGACTACCAATCTAAGAAGCATTCTTCTCACTGACCACCAATCTAAGAAGCATTCTTTTCACTGACCACCAATCTAAGAAGCATTCTTCTCACTGACCACCAATCTAAGAAGCCTTCTTCTCACTGACCACCAATGTAAGAAGCCTTCTTCTCGCTGACCACCAATTTAAGAAGCATTCTTCTCACTGACCACCAATGTAAGAAGAATTCTTCTCACTGACCATCAATCTAAGAAGCATTCTTTTCACTGACCACCAATCTAAGAAGCATTCTTCTCACTGACCACCAATCTAAGAAGCATTCTTCTTACTGACCATCAATCTAAGAAGCATGCTTTTCACTGACCACCAATCTAAGAAGCCTTCTTCTCACTGACTACCAATCTAAGAAGCATTCTTCTCACTGACCACCAATCTAAGAAGCATTCTTCTCAATGACCACCAATCTAAGAAGCATTCTTCTCACTGACCATCAATCTAAGAAGCATTCTTTTCACTGACTACCAATCTAAGAAGCATTCTTCTCACTGACCACCAATCTAAGAAGCATTCTTCTCACTGACCACCAATCTAAGAAGCCTTCTTCTCACTGACCACCAATGTAAGAAGCATTCTTCTCACTGAAACTACACTAATGTACCAAGAGCTGTAGCTATAGCAATTATTGGCAGGGGTTCACTGAGACCTGAAAGTTATTTTAATGGTTCGTCCATGTTGAAAAGGTTAAGAAAGGCTGTTTTAGACAGTCAACAAGCGGTATTTTACTGTTTGAACAGATACTGTATACAGTTTGCAAAATTTATCATTTTATAGAAAATTACACTTTAACAATAATCTAAACTCAAGAACAAAAATCCTACCTGCTTACTTGTACCTACAGCTAAGCCTAAAATAAGACTTACCTGTAGGTACAGTAAATATCTCCTAAACACGCACCATTTAGCAGATATTTACTATAGTAGCAGCCGGTGACATCACTGCGCTCTCAATGGACGGTGTGCCATCCACTGAGAGAGCCGTGCTGTGGCTCCTGCGCACAGGCACAGGAGCGACGTCATTGCGGCTTGGCAAGTCAAACCGCTGAAGCCCGTGAACCCGGAAGGAAGACGGGTGAAGATGGAGGCACCTACAGCGGTGACAGCATGCCGCTGGAGGGCTTTGTTCTAAGGTAACTCTGTACATACTAGCGCATTATGCTATTATTTTGCAGTTTTTTTATGGTTTACTACTACTTTAAATATAATTGCAGTCCTTAGATTTGTCAACTGCATTCGTTTTATTTTTTCAGGATAAAAACATTTTCAGCAAATACAAAAAACACATGTTGATCTTGCTTGAAATGTAGTGTCCTTGCCATTACCTGTGAGCTGACCTGAAAGCACAAACAACCCTTTCTTCCTTCTAAGCCAGTGGTTCTCAACCTTCCTAATGCCGCGACCCTTTAATACAGTTCCTCATGTTGTGGTGACCCCCAACCATAAAATTATTTACCCAGTAATTATAATTCATGAAGTGTCGTTTTACCTCCAATACTGCTGCTTTCAACACAGTAGCTGCTTTCAACACAGTAGCTGATTTCAACACAGTAGCTGCTTTCTACACAGTAGCTGCTCTTTACACATTGGAAATATGTGTTTTCCGATGGTCTTAGGTGACCCCTGTGAAAGAGTCGTTCGACCCCCAAAGGGGTCGCGACCCACAGGTTGAGAACCACTGTTCTAAGCTATCTTCCTTAACCTACAAATCCCCCATGTAATGTAAACGAAGAGAGAAAGCCATATTTATAGTTCAAATCAGGAAAGCAGCCTCGGGTGACAACCATTGCCCCCTCCAGAGATGCAGAGTTAGTGTAGCCACCCAGGGAAAAGAAGTGTGTTACAGACAAGATCACTAGGTGGAAAAAAAGGAAAGAGAAGCCCGAAAAGAAAGTCAAAGCAGTCACCACATCGAAGGATTGGTAAATTGCAACATATTACAATGTTGTTTTTGAATTAAGATATACTTTTCTTACTGTATAACATATAAATTAGGAATTGTCTCAGCATTGTCATTTTTCTGCACGTTAGAAGCAATGCTGCTTTACAATATGACCACCCTCTTTCCTTCATACAACCAAGCTGTGCGTCGGATTTTCTCCAGTAATCAGCCAGTGCCCTCAGGTACCATACAATATGGAGTCCTATCCATGCAGTGATATCATATGTTTAACCATCTGTTGCTCACATATGTTATAGGATGCCCAGCTTACATAAGCCAAGGGCAAAGTCCTAAACATTTGACGTAATCTCGTTACAACGTGCTCTTCAAGTCTTTATTATCCACATCCACTTCATAACCAGGGCAGTGACACAGCTGTGGCTATAGCACTTACGTCACATTGATCACGTCCGCCTTGTCGAATCCAGCAGTATACTTGTATGCAGAAGTCACCTGTAGGAAGACATAAACCTGATTAGCTGTTTCATAATTGGCTGGCTGAACGACACGGCCAATTTGAAGCCCCTCGATTGTCACTGACCTCTTTGCTGAAATCTTTTTTGCATGGTTCAAGATCACTGCACATTGCAGATTGTTGCACATTCACTCTGTAAGTCATGCTGATGGTTGGCACTGAAGGAGGAGAACATAGGGACAGCATGTTACAGGTAATATACTGTAATATACAGGCAAGGTTCTGCTAAATACTGTACGAGCTGAACTATGTGCACACAGCTAAATTTGCAGATTATATATATATATATATATATATATATATGGAACATTTGTTATCTGGATTTGCATTGCTGTCCATCCAGATCCAGATCTGACATTTACCAACCACAAAGCCCAATGTATTGCCCTTCTAGGTAGGTGCTAGGTTAGGTAAATCTAGTTATTTAGCTCTCCTGTAATCAGTGGAGCTGTTAGTAATTGCTCTGCTCACAAGCTCTGGGTTTGACTGCTTTCCCTCTGCCTTCTGGATGGTTCAGTAAAATAGTAGTCTGGGAGAGTCAAATCTCCAGTCTGAATATTTCTGTGGTCCCAGCCAGTCCCTGGGGGAAGATGCCCAGTAGGTGGCTGGGAGGGAACATAAATAGGTTTAGGCTTGAAGCAGAGGGATTCATGTCCAGGAGGAGGAGAAGATCTCAGCCTGAAGGGCTCCTGCTCTTCTGGGCAGTCCAGCTGTTTTTTTTTTTTCATTCGCTCATTGAGGTCCCAGCTGTGCTAGCTTAGGGGTTTATTGTACTGAACTTGTACTGAACTTTGCTGGAGCTGATTGGGGATTTCCTTCCGGAATCTGGTCTGAAGTGTTCACGGGAGAAATGTTTGGCTGACTTGGTATCCAGCTATCCAAGGACATTACTAAGTACAGACCAGTGTGTGAGATCCCAGTGACTGTGTTCTGAGTCAGCTTGTATATCAAAGTAGACATTACTTGTGGTGTCCCTCTGTAGCTCAGTACGGTCTATAGGGATTCTAATTGGTCAGCACCATCACATGGATGGATTTAACCCGTACTGTCAGCACTGCAAGGAGAGGAGAGAAGGCCATGGGGGTTTCAAATCCCTGGACTGGTAATGCAGCATTTCCTTGTCTGAGAGTAGAGGATCGGCAATCTGGTACAGCGCGACCAGGGGGGAATGGGGAGGGGTCCAGTGGATGGCTGGAACCACTGGAGAGAGACATGGGAGAGGCAAGAAGAGCCCACGTCCACAGTGTGATTGGGAGCCGGAGCTGGTGGAACCCTTCATGCAGGGAGGTTTCCTGCACCACTCCTGTGTGAACTCAGGCTCAAAGTTACTATGACAAGACTGGATTCACACAGGAGCTGTGCGAGAAACTGCATGTGATTCAACCAGGAATTGCACCGCAATTCCTGTTCAAACCACATGCAATTTTTTTTTAGGAAATACAAAGATGCACTATATCTGCTTAAAGTGCAGCTTTAAAGTTCTCATAAAAGTTCCAAATATTATTATTTATTTTGTGAAAAAAATAGAATCTTGTACTGCCACTTCTGACCATGTTCTACGAATGCTAGTTGCCTGGTTGCAATACTTTTTGAGTCACCAGCAGGGAACAAGTCTGAGTAAACATAAAAATTCTGATCAATACCCTTGCTCTGTTAGTTCCCAAAAAGCACTTAAGACAAAAGGATAAGCATGACACCCAAGTAACAAGCAATTTAAAAAAAGAGTTCAGCAATATAGGCCCACCTATTGTGAAGACAGTCCTAGCCCACTGAAGTTTCTACAACACTTCTATGGGAAAATTCTGTGAAGAAGTATGTCTTGCAAGGCACAGAACTATTGGTGTAACTTCCAAACCAATCATGGTGATTTTATAGGGGTCTCCAAACTTTCTTAACAAAGGGCAAGATTGCTGTCCTTCAAATTTTAGAGGGGGCAGAGTGTAGGCAGCAGGAGTTGAAAATGTCCCAGTGTCAGTGGGATCAAACAATGTCTAAGGCTTGGTGGTCAGAGGGAGTAAGAAAATTACATAGAGCCTGTGGTCAGTGAGAGGAGAAATTGTGCCCCATCATTGGTGTCAGTGGGAGGAATAGTGCCCCATGATTGGTAATAGTGGAAGGAACAGTACCCCGTTATTGGTGTCAGTGTAAGGAATAGTGCCCAATCATTGGGGTCAATGGAAGGAATAGTCTTATAATTGATCACAGTGAAAAGAATAGTGTCCCACCATTGCTGTCAGTGGAAGGAATAGTGCTCCACCATTGGTGTCAGTGAAAGGAATAGTGCCCCACCATTGCTGTCAGTGGAAGGAATAGTGCCCCATGATTGCTGTCAGTGGAAGGAATAGTGCTCCACCATTGGTGTCAGTGAAAGGAATAGTGCCCCACCATTGCTGTCAGTGGAAGGAATAGTGCCCCATGATTGCTGTCAGTGGAAGGAATAGTGCTCCACCATTGGTGTCAGTGAAAGGAATAGTGGCCCACCATTGGTGTCAGTGAAAGGAATAGTGTCCTATAATTGGTTACAGTGGAAGGAATAGTACCCCATCATTGCTGTCAGTGGGAGGAATAGTGCCCCATTGTTAGTGTCAGTTGGAGGAATAGTGCCCCATTGTTAGTGTCAGTTGGAGGAATAGTGCCCCATTGTTGGTGTCAGTGGGAGTAATAGTGTCCCATTGTTGGTGTCAGTGGGAGGAATAGTGCCCCATTGTTAGTGTCAGTGGGAGGAATAGTGCCCCATTGTTGGTGTCAGTGGGAGGAATAGTGCCCCATCATTAGTATTAGTGGGAAGAACAGCGCCGCATCATTGGTATCAGTGGGAGGAATAGTGCCCCATCATTGGTGTCAGTGGGAGGAATAGTGCCACATCATTGGTGTCAGTGGGAGGAATAGTGCCACATCATTGGTGTCAGTGGGAGGAATAGTGCCACATTGTTGGTGTCAGTGGGAGGAATATTGCCCCATCATTAGTATTAGTGGGAAGAACAGCGCCCCATCATTGGTATTAGTGGGAGGAATAGTGCCACATCATTGGTGTCAGTGGGAGGAATACAGCCTCATCATTGGTGTCAATGGAATGAATGGTGCCTTGTATCAGTAGAAAGAATAGTGCTCCAAAGGAATAAAGGAAAGCTAAGGGCCGCATCTGGCCACCACTGCTATAGACAATACTTTCACACTACCTTTTATGAAGTGTTATTTACAGAATCCTTCTGAAAGTGCAGGAGACAATCAAGGTGAAATTAAGCTGGCTGTACACGAATAGATTTTCTAACAAAAGTTTGCACAGAAATTCTTAGTATATTCAATGGCTTGACATATGTCATTCAAAAGTACAATGTAGGAACAAATTGACCAAAAAAACCCCACATACATTAACATTTGTTAGTTTCAGAAAAAATTTCCATCCTGCTCCTTCAAACTTTCTCATCACTGAAAATGAAAATCAATTTGGCCCCACTAATAATCAGAAAATCAAACAAATGGGCTTAAAACAAAAATTTCCAATAAAATTCTACTAGTGTATGGCCAGTTTTACAGTAGTGCTTCATGGTGCTATATTTTAGGAACATATTAGAAAACCGTCTTCTCTGAGGAAGGTGTCTGTGGGGTCTTCAGTGGGCAATACACATCACAATCTCAGAAGGATCACAGTAAGGCTGGCCATAGATGGATAGAATTTTGAATGAAAATTCTTAGGAAAAGTCTTAGGAAAATGTGTATGAAAATTCTCAGAATGTTTGTCATTTGAAAGATTTTGTTTTCTTTTAACATTTGATTTTGGAATGAATGGACCGAAATGAAATGAAAACGAAAACCACATACAATGTTAGAAATTTGTTTGAGGAAATCTTCCATCCTGCTCCTTGAAAATGAAAGTCAATTTGATTCATAATGATTCCAAAAATGAGCGAACTTTACCTAAGAATTTCCTTTGAAATCCTACCCACCTATTGGCCAGTTTAAATTAATCAACCCAATGGCTTTTCAAACCTGTATGTAGTGAGATCTCTGAAAGTCAAAAAAGTCTACCTACTTCTCCTACACTCTACTCATTGTAGGTTCAACACAGATAGGTGACACCCTTTTGTAATAGGCAAAGTGGATAGATGGTGTTGAGAACTCAAATGCAAAGATTTCTCCACCAAAACTGAAGGTATGTGCAAAGCAGATGGGTGACTTATTCAGTTGGTAGCTACTTTAACCAGTTCCCCGCCACCCTATAGCAGAACTACTGCTACAGGGCGGCAGGGCTGCCAAAATCAGGTGTATGTATATATATACATGTGTGTGTGTGATTTTGCATTTCCGGGTAGGGGGAGTGCGCGCCGCCCTACCCGCGCCGACATTGGCAGCTACAGCTCTCAATCACCGGGTCCCGGCCGGAGATTCCTCGCCAGCACCCGACAATCACTGAGGAACCATGAAAGAGGAGAGGTCTGTGTGTAAACAAAACAGATCTCTCCCCTGTCAGCACCAACATTCTGCTTTGTATTGCTCTGCATAGCAGAGCAATACAAAGCAGCATGTTTCCCTAGTAAAGCACACAGCACACTTAGTAAAACAGCACACAGCAACCCTTTGATTGCCCCACATGTTAACCCCTTTCTGCCCATTATCATTAGTACAGTGTCAGTGCTTTTTATTAGCATTGATCACTGTATTAGTGTCACTGGGGATGTCAGTGGCAGTTGGTCAGTTCCCCCCCAGTGTCAGAATGCCCGCCGCAGTCCCGCTATAAGTCGCTGATCGCCACCATTACTGGTATAAAAAAAAAAAAAAATTCCAGTATATATACCGCCATTTGTAGACGCTATATCGTTCATGTAAACAAATTAATTTACATGTATTGGTAGTTTTTTTTCAGCAAAGACATGGAGCAGAATACATTTTGGCCTAAATTTATGACGAAATTTGATTTATTTAATTTTTTTACTGGATATGTTTTATTAAATTAAATTGTCGGTCTTTTTTTGTTTATAGCGCAAAAAATAAAAGTCGCAGATGCAATCAAATACCACCAAAAGAAAGATCTATTTGTGGGAAAAAAGTACATAAATTTCATTTGAGTGCAGTGTTGCATGACCGCACAATTGTCAGTTAAAGTAACGCAGCGCCGTATCGCACAAAAATGGCCTGGTCAGGAAGGACTTTGTCACTGGGAAGAAATTTATGGGAGGCATGATGTGAAGGCACCAAGAAGTGTACATGCCTGTATCTCAAACCTTCTTGCCATGGCTAAGTGTCAGTTCTGACAGGTAAGTGTCAAAGCTTGACACTAAACCACGCCCTTCTGCATTTATTTTGTGCCATTATTATTATAGGCAGCCTCATTGGCAAAACAGAAATATGCAGAAGGCAAGAAGTAGACGGAAAACTTCAGCCATTATAATAATAAAAAACCTCAAAAGGATTTGACTGTGTTTCCTTATGTATGCGCTCTCCAAATAAAGTGAAAAAAAATATATATATAACTAAATGTGCAATCCTAAATACATCAATACATTGTCCATAAACACCTTCATAAAGTCCACAATAGAGAGCAGTGCAAATGTATTCACAGTAAAGGTGATTTTTCTGCACCACCATACACTGTACTTCTCTCCACCAACACAGAAACACACCGCACTCACCAGAGGGTGTTGACTTCCTTAAAAAGAAGTCCCCACTCGCTTCCCCAGTATCAACTGGTCATCTCCATCGACTGCTATTTTGCTCAAGTGGACCTCCAATACACTTGTATTACTCATGGATACATGTAAGAATCAGATGATCTAAACAGTGCTCATGCATCTTACAGAGGACTCCGTAATACCCAGCTCATGTCAGGGGAGAGATAAAAGAGTCTCTCATAGTGTAATAATGTCTTTTTAATAAAATGAAATAATTCAAATGCACTTACAAGCAAGTGCAATTACATAGGCATATAAACGTACTCAGGAATGCCGGTTTTCTTTCCACCTGTGTTTCAATAACTGGAAGTGACATAACCCAGAAGTCCCTTCCTACACGTTTCGTCAGCAACGTCTAGCCATCTATGGAGATGACCAGTTGATACTGGGAAAGCAAATGGTGACTTCTGTTTAAGTAAGGAAGTCAACACCCTCTGGCGAGTGCGGTGTGTCTCTGTGTTTGTGGAGAGGAGAAGCACGGTATATGGTGGCACAGAATCATCAGTGTAAATACATTTGCACTGCTCAATATTGAGGTGAGCAGTGTATTTATGGACAATCTATTGATATATTTATGATTGCACATTATATATATATATATATATATATATATATAAAGATGCACAAATAAGAAACATGTCATCATATCCTTTTGAGGCCTTTTCTTATTATTTTGGACTCCTATTTATTTTGATGGGGAGCAGCTTTCAGTTTTTAGTTATTTGATGGAAAAATCACAGTTTTGGATTTATATTTGTATATTTTCATATTTAATTTTGTGTACATTTGCATGAGTTTGGGGTAATTCATTTAAGATTCAGCCATTGCAAGAAGGTTTGGGAGGATGCATGTACTTGACAACTGCAGCAGTTCTTCCCCTACATGAAACAGTCTTTTTGCTGACTTGTCAGTTGTAGATGAACTTATCCTTTTAGTTCAATGTCTAGTACATACTATTTGCATAGAATCAGAAACAAATGACTTCTGCATGATGGAAAATACATTTCTGCTCTTACATCAGTGGCTGATACTGTCTCAGGTCTTTGTTACAAATGCAGTAATTTCTCAAGTTCTTCTATTTGAAAATCTGCCTTGATATCTCTATGAATTATCTTTTTGAAAAGGTCAGAAAACAACGGCAGCTGCTAAACTACTCTTACAAATATCTCTGCCGAGAAATGAAAAGAAAAAGGCCAACAGAAAAAGAAATGGTGCTCGTCAATGTGGAAGAAATTTCATGACTGACCTTTAAAGACCGGTTGCTGTTCATCTACGATGAAGATTCTGTCTCTCCCAGAAGGTGAAGACATCATCTCACTAAGTGTCAGAGGGGTGAAGGTGCTGGATTGTGGTGAAGTCACTGATTTAGTTGAGCTAGGAGACTCCGATCCATCGTTTTTCACTTTAATTGCATGGTCTTGATGGTGCCCCGATGGAAGTCTTGATGTAGGATGATATGCTTCCACATCCCAAACAGGTGTTGTTTTAGAATAGTGCACACCATTCTGAGTGTAGCCATGGTGTCCACCTGTCCTTGCTGGGGCAGGGCCTTCTGTCCTATTCTCGGTTACATTGACATGGTCAGTAAATGATGTCCTCTCTGTTGGTGTGTACTTGTCCACAGCTTGGTCTCCTGGAGTTTGTATGTTAGTTTCATCATTGACATTCATGGTCAACTCTGGTCCAGTCAATGTGATTAACTGATGATATGTAGGTGTTCCAACATGTGACTGTGTAGATTGCATTAGCCCTTTGTGGGATGTAGATACATGAGGATAGGATACAGTTGGCTTAAATGACGTCTTCGGGATCAATTCTGTTTGGTTGATTAGTCCAGTCTCAATCTGAATCGCTGGTTCTTTTTTACCACCACCGTGGATCATGATATTTGTTTGTGTGAATGATTCCATTTTGTTTGCAGTGGTTGGTTCTCTTTTAGTGTCAAGTTCTGCCATATGCTTTGTGATTGGCTCTGTGTCTGTGAAATCTGTTAAATTCTTAGTGGTAGACTGTGTAGTTGATTCTATCTTCCTGTTTGTGATTGGTTCTGTTTCTGCAGCTGATTCTGTATGAGTATTTGTGGTTGATGTGGTGTGTTTCTGGGTATCTATTTCATCTGTGGCCCATTCTGATTTTATGGTGGGATGGGTCTTACTCGCGGTTGTTGGTTTATGTTTTGTAGTAGAATCTCTCCTAGATGCTGGTTCATTTTGTGCAGTGGAATCATTCCTATGCTTTGTGACTGGTTCCACCTGAGAGTCAGTTTTTGTCTCACCCTGTAGAAATGGTTCTGTATTATTAGTTGATTCAGTGGTGACCTTAGTAATTAGCTCTGGTACTGTTGGGAAGACTGCCCCAGTCTTTGTAAATAATTCTCTTTGTGTGGGAGATTTTGTATTTGTGATCGGCTCTGTGTAATTACCAAGTTCCATGGGGCTGTTTTGGATTGATTTTGTTTGAGAAGTAGATTCCAAAGCATTGTTTATGTTTGGCCCTGTATTGGTGGAGAACTCTGTTCTATCATTTCCTTTTGAGTGGGTATTGGTGATTGGCTCTGGTTGAGTTTTATTAACATATGCTAATGTTCTAGAGTTTGACAGATTATTTCTTGTTGGCTCTGGCTGGGACGGTGTAATTAAATAAGGCATTGTTACAGTAGGAGGCATCAGTGGGACTTTTATGGTCAGTTTAGGAGGTTTTTGTGTGGACCTCGTTTGCCAGGCCCTTGTGGAAAAATCGTGCTCTGTAGACAGCTCTGGCTGTGTCTGTGTGATTACCTTAGGCTGAGTTTGGGTGGTTAAACCTACTTCTGATGTGCTTAGTTTTGATGGATCCAAAAAAGTTAGATTTGTCTGGTTCTTTATGGTTTGCTGTTCCTGTGTGGGTGTGGTTAGCTCCTCTTGGGATGGACGATTGCCTGGTTGGTTCTGTATAATGCTCTCAACTAGAGTGGTTGGGATGATATCTAACTGAGGCTGTTTAGTTGCTGCTACGTGAAGGTGTGTGGTTACATTGTATTTTGTTGTTTGTGTCAAGTGGTACTGTGTATGTGATTCTGAAAGTCTGTGTATAAAAGGTTTAGTGTGTAGGCTGGGATATGCTTCCGAATGTCTACCTTGTTCCAAGCTGTTTAGTTTGTGAACTGCAGTTTGACTGTCTGTTACAGAAACTGAGAAATATGTTGTGGGTTCTTGGGACTGTGTTGTCAGTTCAGACTGACTGCCAAAGACATTCTGGGTAGTCAGCCTTGGATGAGCTGTTCCAGATATTCCTGAAAGTCCTGCTGTTACGGACCCTATCTCATTCTCCTGCATACCTCCTATATAGGAGGGATCAGAAAGCCTAGCACTGAAATGTGTATCATTTTGGATGGAAATTTGTCTCTGGGTAGATGTCACCAACTCTTTGTGAAGCTGCTGTGGGTTAGATTGGTTCAGTTGCATCCGAGTGGTTAAATCTGGCTGCTCTTGTGTATTAATGGTTACCAGAGTCTGGGAAACATGATTCCTTTGTAAACGATGGTCTGAGTGGTGTTTATGGTGGCTATGTGAGTGTGGCTGGGTGTGGTTGTGTAGGTGTTTCTGATGATGTCTGTTTGGTTCTGAAGGGGCTGTTCTATCATGAGGTGCGCCTTTATGTTGAGATATGGTGTTGGTTTCATTTTGTCTAAGTGACTCTGGATTTAGGTGTCTGTGTTTATGGGAATGTGTCAGATTGTGGTGAATTTGGTGGCTCTCTGTCATACCTGGCCAAGTCTGGTCTTTTTCTCTTTTGGCTTGTGTGGCTTCCCCTGTCATTAATCGACTATGGACTTCTGTTGTCGTTTCGACGAGTCCTTGAGAACGGACACTTGAATGACTTACATTATCAGAAGTCCTTGCAGTCTGAGTGGCCAATACAACAGTCTGTGTAAGTCCAATGACACTAGTATCTGTGGTTAATACTGGATGGAACTGACCTCTGTCTTCTTGGACAAGTCCAGAAAGTTCTGTTGAGCTTAGGTTTGTATTCATAAATATATTTCTATCTGGTATCTTTACATTTACTTTGGATTTCAACTCTTGCATGACTTTGGAATCATGTACTTCTGGCCAATTTATCTTTCTTAAAAGTCCAGCTCTTGAAACATCATTGTGCCGATCAGCTTGAGGGACAGAAGTCACATTTTCAACATTCAATAGATGGTCCTGGGTGTTGAGAGAATTCAGTTCATACAACACAGCCTCTTTTCCAGTTGTAAATGTGGAATTAGAAGATTGCGCCATATGTTGAAGGCTGTTAGTGAGGAAGCTAGAATTCTGATTTACAAGGGTATTGAGCAGAACTGATGTGTTACTTGATTTTTCCTTCAGCTGCCTACCCATCTGTGTTACTGCCTGTAATGCCACTGGAAATTGTTTAACCCTGTCAGGCGGAAATGGCGTTCCTTTTTGGCCAGATTTAATAGAGTTTTTCAGAGGTATGGTGGCAGTCCGCTGAGGTATGGGGCTGACTGATATCCCTGCTGAGCCAGTGGTAGAATTGGAGTCTCTCAAATGACCTGTTACGGGTTTTGATGTGACATTTTTATGATGTGAATGTGGAAGGCTTTGATATCTTGCAGACGGGTGTTTTAATGTAAATTTTGGAACTGTTTTGGCTTTGCTGGGTACAATTGGCCCTTTTCTAATGACTGGTCGTTTTTGAGGGGATTCACTCAATGAATGGCTCCTGACAGTCAATGGTATCTTGGTAGCATTCAGCTGAGACTCAAAGGGAGCTGAGCTTCTTTGCTGATAACGAGGATGGTTTGTATCACTGATATTTGCACCTCCTTGAAGTGGCTGGACTTTGGCAGGCCTTACAGATAAATCTTTCGGAGAGCTATGTTGTTTTTTGCCATCTTTGGCAGGTGGAGCATGAGGCACAGCTGTCTTGTTTGCTGGTCCGCGGGATGCTGGTAATGGTTTTCGAAGCATGGTCTTGGGGGTGACAGCCATGATGAACTGAGCCCCTAAGGTAGTACTTGCAAAATATTCCACTGCATCGGTGTTATTGGCAACAAGCTCTAAAAGGGGGATTAAAGAAAAAGAAATTGTGCTCATGAGAACGTCAACACAAAACAAGGTTTGTTGTTTCTCATTAATATAGGTCAACATATCTCTAGTAACAATTGTTTTCACTTTAGAATAGTTACTGACTAAGTGGATGTGCTGGCAGTGGGGTTTTATCTGCCTCTAAATACCTATATGTGTATGGACACACAGGTTAACATGAAGGGGTGTTTACAGGCAAAAAAAACCAGACTAAAAGCAGTGATCTTAAAGCTGTGCATGAAGCCTAAGGGTACTGGCTACAGCTGCCTACGTTTTTTTGTTCAATTTTGTTCGATAAACCCTTTTTGGCAGGTGTAGTAGGTCAAGACAATACAGTGGACCTCAAGTGCGGTCTCTAGTTGAACCCATCTCATAGAGTTTGGGATTGTCTTCCGCACAATTAATTGACCAATTCTGGCGGTTGTGACGTGAATTTTAGCAACGGATCCTCTTTAGCATGTAAAGCAGCCATTCTCAACCAGGGTTCTGTGGAACCCTAGGGTTCCTCTAGAGGTTTCTAGGCGTTCCTGAAGCAGTGGATAATGGATCTCCCATCTGATGGTGCGCAGATTGTTCCAATTCTAAGGCCGCCTGGCAGAGCCAATGAGATGCATTAGCAGGGGTTCCCTAAGACCTGAAAATTCATTCAAGGGTTCCTCTAGGGGAAAAAGGTTGAGAAAGGCTGATAGACACTCATGTATTCACAGTATAATCTAAAAATTGCATGTTGTATAATGTTACAGTGCTACTTATATTGTTATTTGCCCAAGGGGAGTTTGTTGCCAGGCTATGGATATTCAAATATTTATACAGTAATACCTCGGTTTAAGAATTTAATTCGTTCTGCAGGACTTTTCTTATAGCAAAAAATTCCTAAACCGAAACGCAGTTTCCCATAAGAATGCATTGATAACCAATTAATCTGTTCCGGAGACAAAGTAAACACTAATAAATACCGCATGAGTTATTTGATCAAGTCATGCAGCATTTTAGTAGTGACAACCATGTGTTAATATTTCAGCTGTCAGCGGGGTTCCCAACTGACAGCTGAATGTAAAAGAATTGCCGGCAATTAAAAAAATAATTTAAAAAACTGCGTGGGGTCCCACTTCCCATCCATACCAAGCCCTTCGTGTCTGGTATGGATTTTTAGGGGAACTCCCACGCAAAAATTTTAAACAAAATGGTGTGGGGGTCCTCCCCAAAATCCATACCAGACCCTTTTCAGAGCATGCAGCCGGGCAGGTCAGGAAAGGGGGGCAAACAATGTTTCTTTTTAGTTTCTTAAAAGAAACAACATTTCCGTTAACTTTGGGGAAAGTGACAGCTAATTCTGTGAGCTATAGTGAAAAAAAAAAAAAGAGCCAGCAATTGCATTTAAAAATCAGCACTGACATACACTTCGTATTGCGAAAAAAATTCATACACAATTTGTAAACCGAGGCATTATTTTCAGTGGATTTTCATTTGTAAACCGAAAATTACTTCAACCGAGGCGTTCTTAAACCGAGGTATTACTGTATATCCCTTAGCAGCTCTGCTCTCCCTTCCAGCAGTGACTTAGCAGCTCAGCTCACCCTGCTTTCCCTTTCCCTGAGCCGTGACTCAGAGAGAAAACTACACACAAAGTTTGGGATGGAGTTAAAGTGGAACAGTAGTTTGCCCAAGTAAGTTTACTTTAAAGCTAAATTCAAGGTATACATGTCTTTGCACACTTACATTGGCCCAGCCTGGACCATTGTAGTATGTATGTGTCATCCCTGTGGAAGCTGGAAACCACTGTAGTAGGCACCACTACTATAGTGATCACCGCTACATTCCGGTCCTGGATCTTCTCAAGGAATGCAAAGCATTCTCCGATTGGATGTGGTGGAGAGGGGGGTTGGTGACATCACAATCTCAAGTTCATCCAATCACAGTATGCTTTGCATTCATTGAGAAAATAGAAAGTGCTCTCTGAGTGGTACCTGTGCTGAGCGAGTGTCTTCCTGTGTTCACTAAGCGTCCTCCAATCTCACATCTATCTGAAATTCACACAAAGGCACACTCTTTTTGAGACCAATCAATCATAGGCTGGGCCCATCCACTGCCCACAGCACATGTCAGGGCACTGACATCATCAGCATCCCACCCCTTTGTTTATGTGTTCTGCAGGATAGTGAATGACCGAGCCGCAGCTGATTAGACTAAAAAAGAACACGACTTTGAAGTCTGAATAGAGGCGAAACTCATCTCTACATATTATAGATGCGTAAATATTTAAATGTCCATAGCCTGGTCATAGTTCTACCAAAACAAGTTAGAGTATTAGGTCATGGAACCCCTATATTGATACAATTTAAAGGAGTTGGGCTGTGCCACGTGAAGTCAGGCGTTGTGCATATGCGCTTTGTTTGTGCGCTGTCGTGCTACACATATAGGACAGCCCATTATTTTCAATGGGCTGCCCTTCGCACGAAAAGCACACAAAAGGTAGCTCAATTACCTTTCTGAGCTTTGCACATTTTTTTTTAAATTGTGCATCTGCTTGGCACATTTGGGGACAAGGAATGACACCGTAAACACAACACACAAATTTTGCACATTTCCTGAATGCACGCAAAATTGTGTGATTTTGCTCATATCCACAAAATGCTGGAGTGGCTCATGCAAAACAAACAGAACGGAATTAGATTTGGTGTTATGTCAACAATGAATGTGAAGCTGTGTGGAGTGTAATCAGTGTTCATCCTACATGTGCATATATTACCCACCAGCCCATATGCCTCACATCTCAAACATGACAATTCTTAAAAACTGTTAGAAAAACCGGAGTTGAGTTGTCCATGAGGAAACCCCAAATTAGCCACTGGGTAATAGCCAGATCACTAAACCCTGCATATACATAATGGCTGTCAATTACGCTAGAGTGCGACAACAAGCACAGCTTGTGTTAATGAACCGCTGAGATTCTGACAAAGTTCCCGAGGCAGATGGCACATCACACGGCACTTTCAGGAGGGGTGGAAGCCAAGTCTGGTGCCGTGGTGCCATGAGACAGTTTGGAAACACTAGCTGCTAGCAGACTCCTCTCTCTCACCCAGTGCTTAAAGAGACTGTTACTTTGCCCATTCAGGAGAAAGCGACGGTCTCTTCAAAGCCGACCTGCCACCAGGGGCGGACTGACCATTTGGAAACTCGGGCACTGCCCAAGGGCCCGGGGTCAGTAGGGGGCCCCATGAGATGCCCCTGGTACCTTTTTCATAGGCTTTTTTAAGTTTGGGCAAGGGCACAGGGGCCCCATGATCCCCTATTGCACGGGGGCCCCATGAGTTGTCAGTCCGCCCCTGCCTGCCACTCAACTTACTTTTCCCGCGAGCCCACTGCCACTGCATTCAACCCCTGTGTAAGCTCATATGGTGTAGGAACTTACACATGGTTGATGACATCGCCCTCCGCCTCACCGGCAGAATTCAGGACTGGCAACTGGCTACTAGACCCAAGCACGTCATCATGGGAGAAGGTCACCTGCTCCCATAAACAGTGAAATTCTGCGTACGCTTGACTGAGTAAAGAAATCTACAACGTTTTATATATATATATTTTTTTTATTTACTATAGATCAAAAAAATTTAAATATATATTTTCTTTTTTTTTCACCAGGTAAATTTTAAATACTGTATGTGAACATTTCTTATTCCTATTTCCAGGCAGCAGGTGGAGAAAAACACTTCTTTTCAAGTGATATACAGTATATTTTTTGCTCCTTTGTTATAAAAAATAAAACAAAAAACAAAAAAAAAAAAGCATGTTGTTTACAGTGCTCAATAGCTTAAGTTACACACACAATGAGAATAAGTCAGAGACATGACAACTCCCTTGCCAGGCAGTTCAGTTGAAGGTATCAATGCTATTCAACCAGCCTGAATAGAAACGTTCTTTTTTTTAGATAACCAACAGTACTCTGGAAATCCTTGATCAGCAATAGCAGCTTGCATATTCAATCAATAAAGGTTCCAGCTAAAACTCTTTTTTTTGGATAGAGTGTGGAAGGATTGCAACCTCTGCAATAATTTCAATTCGTCACTTGGGACAGATACTGCCAATTCATGTTATATCACCAAGGTCAAGACACAAAGAGAGCCACAATGGGAGCTTAGGCAGCATAAAACTTGAGGGAGGTTCTAACCCTTCTTTGCTTCATCCATCTCCTCAAAAACAGTCCAGGATGAAGCATTGAGGCTGGGTTCACACTAATGCGGTGCGGTACATCGCATGTGATTCGCAGAGGAACCGCATCGCATTCTTGTGCAAATCACATGCGATTTGTGTGCGGTGTGGTTGGAGCCATACATTATGTATGGCTCAAATCACACTGCACCAAAAAGGTGCAGGACCCTTTTTTTGGTCCGCACTAGAATCAGATTGCATGGGCATTCACACCTATGCGATACGATTTTGCACATCACACCGCATTTTGTGGACCGATTTCGGGTTGTTGTCAACTTAACATACACACCCATATCGGTTCGGATGAACGGGGTGCAATTCTGATGCGGTGCGGAATTCGCACAGAAAACGTTGCTAATTCCGCACCGCATCAGTGTGAACCCAGAACAAGATTTTGGAGTGTTTGTGAGAATGTGGACTCATCTAGCCAAAAGAGCATTGCTGAGCTCAAGTACTGATGTTGGATGGGAAGACCTGGCTCATAATTGGTGCACCAATTCATCCCAAAAGTGGTCAGTAGAGTTAAGATCAGGGCTCTGAGCAGGCCACTTGGCATCCTCCACACCAAACTCCTAAAACCATATTTTTTTATGGAGCTGGCTCTGTAGATAGGGGTAAAGTCATGCTGGAACAGAAAATGTCCTTCCCTCAGAATACAAGGTTGGAAGCCCCCGATAACAACCTCCACTGTCCTGGAGAGGCTTTCCAAAGAATTCTGAAGTGTGTCTGTGGGAATGTGTTCCCATTTGAACAAGAGAGCATCTGTGAGGTTGGGTACCGATGTTAGATGAGAAGTACTTGCTCACAGAGGGGTGTTCAGCTCATCCCAACGGTGTTCAGTAGAGTTGAGGTCAGATCTCTGTGCAGGATACTTGAGTTCCTCCACCATAAAATCATCAAACCATGGCTGGCTTTGTAGACAGGGGGGCACAGTCATACTGGAACAGAAAAGGCCTTCCTCTAGCTATTGCCACAAGGACACACAATTATTTCACTACTTCCCGCCCACCCACAGTACATTTACTATGAGTGGGCAGCACGAGCAGACTGGATCACGTACATGTCATTCAGCCTGTTCCAGGTTAGGGGCACGCATGTGCGTGCCCACTGCTAACCCCCGCTATCACTGGCTACAGCAGGATTTTGTCACCAGGTCCTGGCCAATGATTTATGGCTGAGACCTGCTGATTGGCTGTAGCCAGTCACAGCACAGAGCCCTGTGTTTACAAACAACATAGGGTTTTGTACACAGATCACCGATTTGGCAGAGCAGGGAGAAAAACCGGCCAGATCTGTAAGTAAAAGCAGCACATAATACACTCAATGCACTTGTTAGGCACACAGTTAATCCTTTGATTGCCCCTTGAACCCTTTCCCAGCCAGTGTCATTTGTGCAGTGACAGTGTACAGCATTGGTACTGATCACTGTATCGATTTCACTATTGATGCCATTGTTAGTTAGCCAGTTAGTGTGCCTCCTAGTGCCAGATTGCCCGTTCACAGTCGTTGATCACCGCCATTACCAGTATAGTGTCAATGCTGTGTAAATTCCAGTATCTATACCATAGTGTATGGACGCTTTAACTTTCACACAAACCAATTAATATATTATTATTATTATTATTATACAGTATTTATAAAGCGCCAATAGTTCGCTCAGCGCTGTACATTACAAAGGGGGACAGAACATGTGACAGAACAATACCAATACAATGCAAAACATGAGGGGATCGAGGGCCCTGCTCTTTGGAGCTTACAATCTAGGAGGGAGGGGATAGTGGTACAGGAGGAGATAGCTGTGGGGGATGGAGTGGTAGGAAGAGTGGATGAGGTCGGCAAGTTAGCAGGGGGTGGGGTAGGCTTCCCTGAAGAGATAGGTTTTCAGGGTGCGCTTAAAGGAGTGGAGAGTAGGTGATAATCTGATGGGTTGGGGCAGGGAGTTCCAGAGGATGGGTGATGCCCTGGAGAAGTCCTGGAGGCGGGCATGGGAGGAGGAGACCAGGGAACTAGAGAGAAGGAGGTCTTGTGAGGAGCGGAGTGTGCGTGCTGGGCGGTACTTGGATATTAGGTCAGTGATGTAGTTCGGGGCAGTATGGTGGACGGCTTTGTACGTCAGTGTTAGGATTTTGAATTTGATCCGTTGCGCAATCGGAAGCCAGTGGAGGGATTGGCAGAGGGGGGTGGCGGAAACGGAGTGGTTGGAAAGGTGAATGAGTCTGGCAGCCGTATTCAGGATCGACTGAAGCGGGGATAGCCAGCGGCGAGGCAGGCCAGTAAGGAGGGAGTTGCAGTAGTCGAGTCGTGATATGATGAGGGAGTGGATGAGCTGTTTAGTGTTTAGGGATTTTCTTTTTACCAAAGACATGTAGCAGAATACATTTTAGCCTAAATTTATGAAGAAATTATATTTTTGATCTTTTGTTGGATATGTTTTATAACAGAAAATAGAAAATAGTGTTTCTTTTTGTTTTAAAAATTTCGGTCTTTTTTTATCTATAGAATAAAAAAACCATTTGTGATCAAATACCACCAAAAGAAAGCTCTATTTGTGTGAAAAACATTATATAAAATTTCATTTGGGTACAATGTTGCATGACCGAGCAAATGCCAGTTAAAACAGCACAGTGCTGAACAGAAAAAAACAGTCTGGTCATGAAGGGGGTAAAACCTTCTCGAGGTCAAGTGGTTAAAATGTCTTTGAATGTTGTATTAACACCTTTCACTGGAGACACCTGAACTCAACTGGTTTATTTTTAAAGAGTGATGGGCAAAGTAATTGACCGAATATGGCCATGTGACCCTATAAGACCACCCCATTGATATGCGCGGCAGCCCAACGGGGAACGCCCTGGCCACAGCTGATTGGGTGCTGATGTGGTGGGAGTGATAGCTTGTCCCGGGCTCAATCCAAACCTGAATTTGGGACCAAACATGTGCTCCTCCCTACTAACATGTCCTTTGAAAGAGGGGCCATATATACATACAGTTGTGCTCAAAAGTTTGCATACCCTGGCAAAAATTGTGAAATTGTGGCATTGATATTGAAAATATGACTGATCATGCCAAAAAATGCTCTTTTATTGAATGATGATGATCATATGAATCCATTTATTATCAAATAGATGTTTGGCTCCTTTTTAAATCATAATGATAACAGAAATCACCCAAATGGCCCGGATCAAACGTTTCCCCCCCCCTCCGGAATGTTTGGCCTTGGTACAGACACACAAGGTGACACACATGGGTTAAAATGCCAATTAGAGGTTAATGTCCCACATCTGTGGCTTTTTAAATTGCAATTAGTGTCAGTGTATAAATAGTCAATGAGTTGGTTGCTCTTACGTGGAAGCACTGACTAGGCTAGATACTGAGCCATGGGGATCAGAAAAGAACTGTCAAAAGTACTGCGTAACAAGGTAATGGAACTTTATAAAGATGGAAAAGGACATGAAAAGATTTCCAAAGCCTTGAATATGCCAATCAGTACTGTTAAATCACCTATTGAGAAGTGGAAAGTTCGGGGATCTCTTGATACCAAGCCAAGGTCAGGTAGATCAAGAAAGATTGCAGCCTTAACTGCCAAAAGAATTGTTTGGGATTCAAAGAAAAACCAATCGCTACCCAGACTTGTGGGGATATATCTGCATTACATTCTCCTGCAGTCATCTTGAGGTTTGCCATTACAGTAAATTACGAAAGATATTATGTCGTTTACAACCAGCCTAAAGAATTTGCTGCAAGAGGGAAAAAGCGTTTTTTTTTTTCCTGACCTGGGGCAGCCAGACAGGAAACACAGAGTCATATCCAAGGCTACACATTATAGGACACAGGAGGACGCAGTAATTGGACGGCCTATTTTTCATTTTCTCTTAACATGACAGCGCTTACGAGTTGCCTCCAGCCTTGGAAGACCCCGGCTGTTTGAGTGTTTAGCGACCTTTAAAAGAAAACAGATTGGGCTCCCAAGCATGTTGCTGACCAGGGAAAAGACACAGCAATCCACAAAATGAAAAACAAACATAGTCTTAGGGCTAATTCACACCGTACCATCGCAAGTGCACTAAAACGCATGTCATAAGCACGTCATAACACATCGCAATGCGCATTGAAAACCGCAAGTAACATGCAACTGAATTGCAGACGCACACGTGTGAATGGGCCTGTAAGGGATCGTTCACACTAGCTTTGGTCTGCGTTTGGGTCACTCTTGAGCCCTCATGCACACAGGACATTTTTACAGCGGCTGTTTTTGGCTTTTGATGTTTTTTTCTACAGCCAGTAGACCCCCCAACATGTTATCCTATGTGTCCATCCCCGGCATGTTATCCTACGTGTCCATCCCCAGCATGTTATCCTATGTGTCCATCCCCAGCATGTTATCCTATGTGTCCATCCCCAGCATGTTATCCTATGTGTCCATCCCCAGCATGTTATCCTATGTGTCCATCCCTGGCATGTTATCCTATGTGTCCATCCCCGGCATGTTATCCTATGTGTCCATCCCCGGCATGTTATCCTATGTGTCCATCCCCAGCATGTTATCCTATGTGTCCATCCCCAGCATGTTATCCTACGTGTCCATCCCCGGCATGTTATCCTATGTGTCCATCCCCAGCATGTTATCCTACGTGTCCATCCCCGGCATGTTATCCTATGTGTCCATCCCCGGCATTTTATCCTATATGTCCATCCCCGGCATGTTATCCTATGTGTCCATCCCCGGCATGTTGTCCTACGTGTCCATCCCCGGCATGTTATCCTATGTGTCCATCCCCGGCATGTTATCCTATGTGTCCATCCCCAGCATGTTATCCTATGTGTCCATGTACACATAGGCTGTAATAAACGTTTTTTGGCTGGGACTTTTTTTGGCTGGAAAAAAAACCCAGGACTAGTGGGTTAGTAGAGGAGTTTTTTAGCTTGAAAAATGCTCTAATGCTGAAAAACGTGGTAAAACACCAAACTGGCATTTTTGGATGTTTTTTTGACCAATAAAAAACGCAAATGCAGAAAAACACAAGTAAACGAGAAAAATTGTGGGAAAACGCCGCTAAAAGCTAATGCAAAAACGCTAAACAAAAGCTGAAAACTCACGTTTTTAATGTGACTTTACAAAGCTAACGTTACCAGCGTTATCAAAACATCCTGTGTACATGAGGACTTAGAAAGCATTTGACAGACAGTGAGTAAGCGTTGTGTCAACTTCTCATCACCTGCTCTAATCCCTTGAACCCGCACTAGTGCACTGCAGCCGGTTCCATTGCATGCAGTTGCAAGGCGCTTGCACTACGGCATCATTCACTTAAAAGGGTCGCACTCAGTGGCCCGTGGGATGTGTACACCCCCAGCTGCTGCCTCTAGAGGTAAAAGGGGAGCAGTTGGGGGGGGCCATAAAAATGTGGGGTTTAATGCCCCTCAAACATTAGCGTGAATGAGCCCTAAGTGTATGTGTTACAGAGCATTAACATTCATTTTGAATGGCTCCCCAAAGTACCAGGCCTTCGGGGTACCACCCAAACGCATACATTGTGGTGCGCTACGAATGTAGCGAGGTCCAATTTTCATACATTGAGGCTTGCTGATCGCCCATTTTCATCTATACTTTGCGGGAACACCTAATATGAGGATATGCACATGACATGCATTGACGTGTTTCTGTGCCATTCATTTTGAATTGCACCCCAACACACATAGTCTGCAGCATGCTGCAATGCATGGTGATGCACCATAATGCTTTGGGGTGCCAGCATTAAAAGTTTTGTGGCATGTCCATTTTTTGAGCCATTTTGATTCCAAAACATAGGCAGCACAGTGGATAAATGGTTAGCACTTCCGCCTGGCAGTACTAGGGTCATTGATTCAAATCCCAACCACGCCACCACCTGCCTGGAGTTTGTATGTTCTCCCTGTGCCTGTGTGGGTTTCCTTCGGGTACTCCGGTTTCCTCCCACACTCCAAAGACATGCTGGTAGGTTCATTGGATCCTGTCTAAATTGGCCCTAGTATGTGTATGTATGAATGTGAGTTAGGGACCTTAGATTGTACACCCCTTGAGGGTTAGGGACTGATGTGAATGTACAATATATATGTAAAGTGCTGTGTAAACTGATGAGATTGGAGTCCTACATTTCGTATGGCTCTATTCGCATCGCACCAAAAACGTGCAGGACCCTTTATTTTGTCCACACTAGAATCAGGTCACATAGGTATTCACACCCATGCGATCCGATTCTGCACATCGCACCGCGCTTTGCAGACCGCTTTCGGTGTGTTGTTAACTTAACATACACACCCACAGCGGTTCGCATGAACAGGGTGCAATTCTGATGCAGTATGGAATTCGCACACAAAACGCTGCAAATTCCATACCGCATCAGTGTGAACCAGGGCTGACATGCTTGTTGAGCATTTTGCTGTGCGTGAAAACGCATGTTTGCTGGCAGCATTTGGGATGCAGCGCCGCATGGTATTCCCGAGTGTAGCTCGAGGTTACCGCTTGTGGTACTGAAACTTTACCCCGAGCTACACTCAGGAATACCTCCAGGGAGGTTAAACAAAAAAAGCGCCATCCTGCTCCTTCACATTTTCTCACCATTGCAGTTGAAAATGCGTGTCACAAATGAGAAGAAAATGACTGAATTTACATTCGTAAAACCAAAAATTCTGAACAAAATGTTACTAGTGTATGACCAGCTTTAGGTGCAATGCACTGCAAAGGATGAATGGATGCTGGCCCTTTAAAGCACAGGCCGACCCTTCCCTGCAGATTTGGACTGTACGGTGTATATGGAGGTTTGATGAGTCTTCAAGCTGGTCCTGGTCTATAGCAGTGAGGCTGGTGCATCCTGTCCTCCTGCTTCCTGAGGCCGGATAGGATTCCAGCAGTGTGTTTCCGCAGATCCCCTGAACATGGGACTGTGACCTTATCTGCAGGAAAACCTCTACAGATAAAGCAGGCTTGGGGTGTGGAGGCTCGGATGGTCAGGGGAAGGCGATGGAGGAACTACATGGTGTTTGGTGTGTTCCTAAACCACGGACCAGTCAATAAAAATTCCAAAGCAATTCACACCCTCAAACGGCACATGTACAGTACACGCCGAATGATTTTAAAAGCTTTACTGCGCAAAAGAATCGGGCTACTGTCTGCAGCAACCAATCAGGGAGGGGGGCTATCCTTCTCACTCTACCTGCGTTGCACAGTTATGCAGGCCATAGACGGGTCGAAAATCAGCCATTTAAAAATAAATAAATAAATAAATAAAAAACGGTCATTCAATCGGCCGACAATACCACCAACGGTAAAAGAATCGGCCGATTTTCGTCCCGTCTACGGCCACCACTTCTGTCCCTGCAGAGACCTCCACTATTGTATTTTACATGAAAAAGTCTTGCGCTTGCAACAATGTATCCATTTGTATCCATTTCGGATACAGATGTTTTTATTCGGATACAAATAGATACATTGTTGCAACCGCAAGACTTTGCATATAAAATATAATAGTGGACGGAATTCTTCTTTTTCTTCTTCTTCATTTTCTCCTTTTTCTTCTCCTTTTTTTTCTTCTTCTTCATTTTCTTCTTCTTTTTCTCCTTCTTTTTCTTCTTCATTTTCTTCTTCTTTTTCTTCTTCTTCATTTTCTTCTTTTTCTCCTTCTTCTTTTTCTTCTTTTCCTTTTCTTCTTCTTTTTCCTCTTCTTCTTTTTGCAGGTCACAGCTCATGCGCAGATTTTTTACCGGTAAAACGATCGGCCGATTTGCCCATCATTGCCGAGAAAATGCGATCGTCAAAATCGGTTGCAAATTTTCCAACTTTACCGATAAAAAAAAGTGCCAAACCCCGAAAAACAGGCAACCAATTAACCCACTAACGGTGTGAAAATTGGCCGATTTTTTTTTCGGCCGAAATATCGGACGATTTTCGACCCAGCTATGGCCTGCATTAGTCTGGCTGAAAAAAGACAAAAGTCCATCAAGTTCAACCATAAAAAAAAAAAAAAAGTTATAATCCTACACCCACAGTTGATCCAGAGGAAGGCAAAAAGCCCAGCAAAGCATGATCCAATTTGCTCCTGCTGGGGAAAAAATTCCTTCCTGATCCCCGCATGTGCAAAAAAATGCATGTGCACATGCAAAAAAACGCATGTGCAAAAACACAAAAACGCACCGCATCAAACGCAAACTGCATAGGTGTGAACCAGGGGCGGACTGACTATTTCGGAACTCGGGCACTGCCTGAGGGCCTGGGGTCAGTAGAGGGCCCCATGAGATGCCCCTGGTACTTTTCATAGGCTTTTTTGGGTGTGGTTTGAGTGTGGGCGAGGACACAGGGGCCCCATGATCCCCTATTGCCCAGGGGCCCCATGAGTTGCCAGTCTGCCCCTGGTGTGAACCTTGCCTTAAATATATTCCTTGAGGTTTAGGGACTGACGTGAATGTACAATATACAGTTAGGTCCATATATTTGGACACAGGCACAATTATAGATTTTTGTACCATGTACCTGGAATAATGAAGGAGTAGCCCACACCTGGTCATGAAACAGCTTTTGATTTTCCAATTACTTTTGATCCCTTGAAAAAAGGAGCTGGATATTCTTAAGAGCTGTAATTCCTAAACCCTTCCTCCAATTTGGATGTACATACCCTCAAATTAATCCTGAGAGTGTGCACTTTCAGCCCATATCCATTATATAACTATAGCTTGAATATATTTTGTTAAATACCTGAAAAAATCTAAAATTGTGCCCGTGTCCAAACATATAAGGACCTCACTGTATATGTAAAGCGCTGTGTAAATTGACAGCGCTATATAAGTACCTCTAATAAATAATAATAATAAATTCCTGAATAGCCACAAAGGATATAAATCTTCTTTGTGTGCACCAAATGCAAACCAGTTATTACAATGTAAAGTAGTGGTGATACAATCACTAACCTGATCAATCACTGATTGGTAGAAATTATATTTCTACATGGCAAATAATTTACTAGCAGGTGTAGCAGAGTAATAGAAATCCAACAGACCCAACAGTCATGACATGCATGCTGCTGATTCTGTGTAATTAAATCACTAATTGAAAGGGGCATGTTCAAAATAATAGCAGTGTGGAGTTCTATTAGTGAGGTCATTCATTCTTTGAAAAACAGGTGGCAATTATTGCCCTTATTTAAGGAAGGAAGGCAGCAAATGTTGTACATGCTGGTTACAGTGCATTTCTCTCTGAAATTCTGAGGAAAATGGGTCGTTCTAGACATTGTTCAGAAGAACAGCGTACCTTGATTAAAAAGTTGATTAGAGAGGGGAAAACCTATAAAGAAGTGCAAAAAATGATAGGCTGCTCAGCTAAAATGATCGCAAATGCTTTCAAATGGCAACCAAAACCTGAAAGACGTGGAAGAAAGCGAAAAACTACCATTCAAATGGATAGAATAGCCAAAATGGCAAGGCCAACAATCAGCTCCAGGAAGATCAAGGAAGGTGTAAAGTTCCCTGTGAGGACTGTTACAATTAGAAGACGCCTATGTGAAGCCAAGCTATCTGCAAGAAGCCCCCGCAAAGTCCCACTGTTGGAAAAAAGACGTGCTGAAGAGGTTACAATTTGCCAAAGAGCACACTGACTGGCCTAAAGAGAAATGGCGCAACATTTTGTGGACTGATGAAAGTAAGATTGTTCTTTTTGGGTCTAGTGGCCGGAGACAGTTTGTCAGACGACCCCCAAACACTGAATTCAAGCCACAGTACACTGTGAAGACAGTGAAGCATGGTGGTGCAAGCATCATGATATGGGGATGTTTCTCATACTACGGCGTTGGGCCTATTTATCACATACCAGGGATCATGGATCAGTTTGAATGCATCAGAATACTTGAAGAGGTCATGCTGCCTTATGCTGAAGAGGAAATGCCCTTGAAATGGGTGTTCCAACAAGACAACGACCCCAAACACACCAGTAAACGTGCAACATCTTGGTTCCAGACCAACAAGATTGACATTATGGAGTGGCCAGCCCAATCCCCGGATCTTAATCCAATAGAAAACTTGTGGGGTGACATCAAAAATGCAGTTTCTGAAGCAAAACCAAGAAATAGAGAAGAACTGTGGAATGTGGTCCAATCATCCTGGGCTGGAATACCTGATCACAGGGGCCAGAAGTTGGGTGACTCCATGCAACACAGATGTACAGCAGTTCTCAGAAACAGTGCGACTACAACCAAATATTCATTAAGTGATTCAAAGGAAAGCAAAATCTTCAAACATTTTTCAGTTTATATAGTGAATGTTTGAGTTTGTAAAGAAGAATACAAACACGGATATTTTTTTGAACAGTCTAATGTTCACTTTTCTTCCATTTTTATTTAGAGGAACAACACAAATTTGATATATTTTTCTTCATGTTTTGATTTGGAATAGAATGTGTAGTGTTCCCAATGCATTTGTGTGTATGGAAATAAAAGCTATTAGAAGGATTGTGAGCTTTATTCACTTTTTTCACCACACTGCTATTATTTTGAACACAACTGTATCTCCACAATGCCTATAGCTACAGAGGTCACTGAGAGCTTGTGTATAAATTGCTGTTATGGCTTGTTCAGAATTCTTTATGGAACATAATCTCTGCACATGTTCACCTTAAGTGGCTCTCCAAGAACAGAGTACGGACCAGAATACAAGAGCTGCCATTGTTGATTTAGCTTTTTTGCAGGTGGTGGCTCTGTTGATGTCATTGTGATCCTTGGCATTCACAGATATCATCTTGTGTTTTTGTTTTCTGTGCAAAATAATCACTGATGTTTGGCTGTTACAGGATACCAAACCTAATTACATATCCATGTGTCTCATGCAGGAAAACTGTTGTGTAAGTGATCCACTGGGAGCGTTGTTAGGAAAACTTCAGTTTTGTGTAGTTGCTGGCAAGTTGAATCACATATTGGCTTCTACACCTATTCCCCAACTTACATAAGGATTATATAACCCTTCAAAGAGAACCAGTCTAAACTGGACACAATCACGAGCCTGAAGATTCCGTGTTAAATGACTGCAACTGATAAGACTTCAAGGAATCCTGAACTAGGAGAAATAATCAAAATCACATTTAAAAAAAAAAAAAAAAAATCTTATTAGTTGCCTTAAAACTTTCTGCAACAGACGTGGAACAAACCAAAAGCAAGTTAAAACCAGAACTCCTGATTGCATGCTTTTGCTGGGTCAGTGAATCAGAATACTGGCTCAGCCATTGGGTCAGAATGAAGGCCAGGCAACTAGTATTTTCAGAAGAAGAGGTCAGCAATGATCCCCTTCGTACTTCCACAGTACAGTTTTCTTGTTAAAAAAGTCATCCTGGTCCCATTATTTAGCTTTGCTTAAGCCGGCCATACACGGGTAAAATTCCGAAATAATTTTCTTTCAAAAATCTTTTCTAAGAATTTTCGTTTGAATTTCCCACCATTAGTGGGACACAGAAACGGCCGATTTTTGTGTGACCATCGAATTTGAGTGATCAGACATGTTGGAAATTTTTTGAAAAACCAACGAATTTCGAATCAATGATGGGAAAATCGTGCAAGAAATATAAACGAAAAAGAAACAAGCAAGAGCTTTGACCTGGAAAGAAAAGAAAATTCTTGGCCATGAAAATTCTTTTCTGTAACAACATGAGGTGAAACTGGAGGCTTGGTTGGTTGAATTTCGAAATCAATGGTGGCACCATCAGATTACAAATCGCACAAAATTTCTGATTTTCTAAAGAAAATTAATTCGGAATGTATGGCCTGCATTATTTTTCCTAAATCTGATTCCTAAATTTAAAAAGACAGGGGTCAGAGGTCACCTGAAGTCTGACAGCTTCTCCCCTGTTAACCGCTTGACTTCACACACTCAATCCCTGATCCCAAGAGTGAGCAACAATGTCCGATACCAGAACGCTGAAGAAAGAGCTTCTTGGCACCGTTATTTAGGACTCTTTCAGATAGGCAGCAGTGCCTACTGCCATCTGAAAAATGTTCTGTGGTGGACCACAGTGGCGTCCCTAGGCAGGTGTGCACCGCACCAGGTGACACCTACGGCACGTGGTGACACCGGACCCGCTCCATGAAAAGGTAAGTTGTAAAGAAAGCTGACGATCCCCGCAGGATGGATCGGATCTGCAGATTGAGCATAATGGATCGGTATATGATGTGCAGCCCTCGGACCTCAGCAGTCTGTAGTGGGACCATTGATAAGGGGTAATTGCATTGATCTCTACTAGCCTCATGAAACACGTTCCCAGTTTGGTATTGTATTCTGCAGCATGTCTCCAGGCCAAAAATGTTGCATGTTCACACTCTCTGACCGCCATTTCATCTATTAGGTCTGAAGTCTGGCAGTCCTCTCCAGTATTACATATAATGAACATTATGTGCAGGCCTTTGTGGATATCGGTGGCTGCAGATGAGACCCCCTATAGCTCATGACTTAACAACCACTGCTGTAGACTGTCATGACATATCTCTTTCTGAAAATGGCCACCAAGCCTCTTCTTCCTGATTGGAAACCAGGGCTGGATCTAGCCTATCTGATCTGGGGACGCAGCAAAAAAAAAGTCAGGGGGCATAATGTCAACACTGTGTGTGAGTCTCTGTCGCAGTGCCACAACCTGGGAAACACTAGTATGTATTAGGTTGTCATTAGATTAAGGTGATTAAATAGATGTCCCTATCAAAGTGCCCCCTTACATCAGGAGTCCTCATCAGAGTGCCCCTTTATATCAGGTGTCCCCATCAGAGACCCCCCTTACATTAGGTGTCTGCATCTGAGTGCCCCCCTACATCAGTGTCCCCATCAGAGTGCACCCTTAGATCAATTTTCCCCTCAGAAAGCCCCCTTATATCTATGTCCCCAATAGAGTTCACCCTTACATCAACTGTCCCTATCAGAGTTTTCCCTTACATATGATCAGTTATCCCCATTACAGTGCCCCCTTACATCAGTGTCCCCATCAGAGTGCATCCTTAGATCAGGTGTCCCCTCAGAAAGCCCCCTTATAACTATGTCCCTAATAGAGTTCCCCCATACATCAACTGTCCCTATCAGAGTGTTCCCTTACATACGATCAGTTATCCTCATCACAGTTCCCCCCTACATCAGGTGTACCCATCAGAGTGCCCCCTTACATCAGTGTCCCCATCAGAGTGCACCCTTAGATCAGGTGTCCTCTCAGAAAGCCCCCTTATATCAGTGTCCCCAATAGAGTTCCCCCTTACATCAATTGTCCCTTTCAGAGTGTTCCCTTACATATGATCAGTTATCCCCATCACAGTGCCCCCTTACATCAGGTGTACCCATCAGCATTCCCCCATTACATCAAGGGTTTGAAAGAGAGTTCCCCCTTCCGTAGATTGTCCCCATCAGAGTGCCCCCTTCCGTAGACTGTCCCCATCAGAGTGCCCCCTTAAATCAACTGTCCGCATCAGTGGATGCACTCTCAGAGACCTAGGCCCCACCCAGCACCCCCTAGATCTGGCCCTGATGTGTGTCCCCAAACTCACACTGTCTGTGTTCGGGGTCATCCACCAACATGGATGTCAATTTGGGGGCAGCGACTGTATCAGTTCATCTGCTGAGTCCCAATAAAGCCATGTGAACAAGGCCTTACCTGGAGTGAGTATGCAGATTCTGTCTGACTTCACTTGCCACATACTTTGAAATGATTCATAAAGTATTTGCAATTCCAGGCAATAAGTAAAGCCAGTCTATGCTGCAAACGCTGCAGATTTGCTCAAATTTACTCAGTTGACATTAAAGTGCACCTGTCATGAGGGCTTCTGTTGCTGGCCTGCTTCTGAAAGGCTAGTTGCCTGGCCTTGTGGCTGGTACCAGACGTGCACGAGTGTCAGAATCCCTCCTCTCTATGCTTGTTCTAGGTCAGGGACTTAGAAATAATGACGCCATTAACACAAAGAGTCCCTGGTGACTCCTGGATGTTTGCATTGTGATGGTCTAATGCCATCTTCAACCAGAAGCAGATGTGTTGGTATCAAACAATCCTGACACATATGTAATATATAGTGAAGAAAACATCTGCCAATGGGGCCTACAAAACAACCCCGAGCCTGACTATGGAGAGATACAGGAAAGGCCGTATGAGGGGTCACTGACTGAATTACTATCACTCTGCTAGTGACCCCTGTATGTTCAAAGTGAGAATTTGGGGGCAGCAGGAGGTTCTGATATAAGGGGCCTTATTTCCTAGAACATCATGAAAGCCTATCCCCAGGTCTTCCAGTGAGGCATAACTCCATATTCTACATTTCTCCTCCTACAGCCCGCTGTGACCTGCACAGACACCCTTCAAATTTGCTGACAGATCTTTATTTGTGCAGAAACTCAGGACAACTGTCAAGGGGCCTGTCACTGGGGGCAGCCATCTTGGAGGTGACCATCTTGGAAGCTAACCGCATCTATTAAATAGTATATCCTTTTACAGCTTTACAAAAGTACGGCATTTAAAGAAACTGGTTACGGATTGTTCATCAGCAAGACATTAAAGTATAACTAAAGGCAAAACTTTCTTTTTTTAGTTTTAGACAGAATTGAGAGGGATTAGAACCCCGGTCAGGTTTTTATTGCTATCTGTGCCTCCGTTTGGGAGATTTACCCACTCTGTATGTCCTGTAAAAGAAAATCTAAAATTTTGGGTTTTCATCAAAACAGGAAAAGAGAGGAAATCATCCGATGGGGACACTAGTTCTGGTGACAACCAGGGATTCCCTCACTTTGGAGAGATTTCTTCTCACTTCCTGTTTTGGCTATGGGACAGGAAGTGAAGGGAAATCTCCCAGATGGCAAAAAAAAACTTAACTTTCTCTATCCAAAATTTAAAAAAAATGCCTTTAGTTCTAGTTTAAATGTATTAGTTGTTTTGCATTAAATGTAGAGCCTTATTAACCCTTTCCTGCCTGCCCAGTTCAGAATGCCATCCCACCATATACCTATCTTTAGTCCGGGCTGAGAGCCATCATCAACAGCTCAGTCTTTGTGCCGGGAGTGCACAATACAAAACATGAACATTGGCCGCCCAGTGACACATACGTGTGGCGTGTGGGCATTAAGGCCCACCCTTTTGGCGGCGCACATATGTGTTGCGTAGTCGTAAAGGGGTTAAAAAAGGTTCATTTTGAATGGCATCCCAATGCCAGGCAATGAGCCTATGTTGCAGCGTGCCACAGTGCATGATGGTGCATTGCATTGTGTTACAACATTTAGGTTAAGTCTGATTTTATAGATGTTTTGGTGTATTGATGTCAGTGGAGTTTATGTGTGCTACGCTATGCAGAAATGTAAATGGCGCCTCAAAGTAGATGTAAACCCCAAATTAATGGCATTTGGTTTACAAAAGCGGAGTGCATCTACAACTGCCCTTTTAAAATAGAATATGTTTTTCATCTTTTTTCATCTTCTGTCATCTCACTGCTGTTGATATCCTGCAGACTCTTTGAAGCCACAATCTGTCCGCATGTACTGGGCGATGGGATGGCATTTCTCACGGCCGGCTTCCTTATGGTTGACAACAGTGAAACAACCACTTGTAGTCTCCATCAGAAAACCATGTGCAAGGTGACAATGTGCAGGAGCAATTGGGAAACCCTTGGCAGCTACAGCTGTCGATCATCGGGTCCTGGCTGGAGATTACCCGCCAGCACCAGGCGATCGCCGAGGAACACTGTATGTAAACAATACAGATCTCTCCCCTGTCAGCACCAGCACACTGCTTTGTATTGCTCTGCATACACAATTGCCAACAGTGCCCCACAATCTCCCACAGTGCCCCTAAGCCCACTGAGAGCCCAAGTTTCCCACAGTGCCCCCCAACCTACTGCAGAGCCTCCAGCCCCCCCTGGTGCCCCCAACCTCTAATAGTGTGCCTCAGTGCCTCCCACGGTGTCCCCTAGTCCCTGCAGTGCCCTCCAGTCTCCCACAGTGCCCCTGCAAAGACACAGGGTCCTGGAGAAACTCCAGCTCCCTCCAGAAACCTAATCTCCTACAGGGCTACCAAGTTCTCTAACCCTCAGTGGTTCTCAACCAATGGGTCATGGCCCACTGCCAAGCTGCTGCCTCCTTCCTCCTGGGCCTCCAGCTGCAGATCTCCTAACCTACCACAGTGCTTTGAAGATCTCATAGTGCCCCCAACTTCTCATCTGCAGCTGGAGGCCCAGGAGGAAGGAGGCTGCGGCTTGGCAGTGAGCCATGGCCCATTGGTTGAGAACCACTGGGGTTAGAGGACTTGGTAGCCCTGTAGGAGATTAGGTTTCTGGAGGGAGCTTTAGTTTCTCCAGGAAGCTGTGTCTTTGCAGGGGCACTGTCCCACGATTGCCTAGAGTGCTCCAACCCCCCACAGTGCCCCTAGATCTCATAGGAGCCCTTAACCCCCCCCCCTCAATGCCCCCCACCTCCCACAGGTTCTCCAGCCTGCTGCAGAGCCTCCAGCCCTCCTTGGTGCTCCCAACCTCCAACAATGTGTGCCACAGTGCCTCCCAATCTCCCATGGAATTTCCTGGAAAGTCCCCAACCACCTGGAGAAATTCCAGATCCCACCAGAAACATAATCTCCTACGGGGCTACCAAGTCCCCTAACACCCTCCAGAAGCCCCTTCTTGCCACCGGGGCACCCACCCCTACCCAGAGCCTTCCAGAATTTCATTATATATTTTGCATTACCATACTTTTGAGCGAGTATAAACTTTTTTTTTTCACTGGAAGGTTTTAGAAGAATGTATCAGGCCCTGGTCGCAGCAAGGTTGGGAAGTACTACTGCAGTCTACATCAGACCACAAACACATGATCCATGCCGTTATGAGTTTGAGCTCCCATTAAGTTTTTCCACTGTTGCTCCAAGGCATTGCCTATCTGTTCTATATAGGGCAGCGTGAAATGCTCCGACTTGATGAGAAGTAGACGTTAGATGGAGTCAGCTGAATCCTAATCCTATTCTGAGCAGAACACTTAATTACCGCCAGAGCCGTGCTGCTGCTTTTACTTTGCTAAGTAAGCCATTACTCGGCCCCAACCGCGCTGAAATATCAGCAACACACAGAAATGGAGGGAAGTGTAACCAAGAAGGACATCGATACGGCACAAAACATGGACACCTTGAAAGTGTGAGAAGGTCTCGGTGTTATTGAGAAAACAGGGCAGGAGGGGAGCGATGGAGCCCCGGGGAACAGATACATCATGCACAGAGAAGGAAAGATGATCTGGAATTCAATAAAATGTTCAATCCTCATACATTTCAATGAGGAGCTAGAACTGCAGACAAAATCACTTTTAGTCTCCATGCATCCGGGGTGTTTTGATAACACTGGTAACGTTAGCCATGTAAAGTCACATTAAAATCGTGAGTTTTCAGCATTTTTGCATTAACGTTTAGTGACATTTTGCCGCGTTTAGCAGCGTTTTTCCGCGTTTGCGGGGTTTTTTTACCAAAGAAAAAACTTTTTTTGGGTCCAAAAACATTGGTTCGCGGTGTTTTACCGCGTTTTTCAGCGTTAGAGCATTTTTCCAGCTAAAAAATTCCTCTAGAAACCCACTAGTCCTAGGTTTTTTCCAGCCAAAAAACGATGATTCCAGTCTATGTGTGTATGGACATATAGGATAACATGCCAGGGATGGACACATAGGATAACATGCTGGGGATGGACACATAGGATAACATGCTGGGGATGGACACATAGGATAACATGCCGGGGATGAACACATAGGATAACATGCCGGAGATGGACACAGGATAACATGCTGGGAATGGACACATAGGATAACATGCCGGGGATGGACACATAGGATAACATGCTGGGGATGGACACATAGGATAACATGCTGGAGATGGACACATAGGATAACACGCTGGGGATGGATACATAGGATAACACGCTGGGGATGGACACATAGGATAACACGCTGGGGATGGACACATAGGATAACATGCTGGAGATGGACACATAGGATAACATGCTGGAGATGGACACATAGGAGAACACGCTGGGGATGGACACATATGAGAACACGCTGAGGATGGACACATAGGATAACATGCTGGGAAAGGACACATATGATAACACGCCGGGGATGGACACATAGGATAACATGCTGGGGATGGACACATAGGATAACACGCTGGGGATGGACACATAGGATAACATGCTGGGGGGTTTACTGGCTGTAGAAAAAAACATCAAAAGCCAAAAACATCCGCTGTAAAAATGTCCCATGTGCATGAGGACTTAAAGCTGAACTCCGTGCCACAAAGTTTAATTGAAATATATTCCTCAATATCCACAAAGCATACTTATCCACCCAATGTCTTCAGAAACCCAGGATGCAAACCCAGGAATTACCTTGTAAAAGTAGCTGTGACGTCATCACTGTGCTGTATGTAGCCTGAGCAGAGAGAACTGCATTCAAATTGTTATGCCCTTGCGATCTGCAGGGGATGTGCATGCAATGTTAATGACACCCCAAATGTAAGTCGCAAACAGTGCGTTTACCTCCACCGGATCACATGGTACAAAATCACCAGGCAATCCGATTACAGTGCGTTTTTAAAATTGATGCATGCGCTACTTTAGTGCGATTTGAGCCCGTTCAAAATTAATGGGCTCAGTTCGCACCACACTAAACCGCATATGGATTGCACAGGAATGCGGCGCGCTTCCTATGCGTTTCATATGCGATTCATAGTGTGAACCTATGAATAGGAATACCCAAAAGTGTTGACAGGCACATTCACTAGACACAAGCCATTGCACCTGCATAGGGCACAGCAGCGATCACTGTAGTAGTGGCAATTACTACAGTGATTTTCCGCTTCCATAGCGGTCCCACAGGTATAACACATACATATACTATTTACATTGCTGATACATAAAAGATAGGGCTGCATCGACTAAATAGCTAAGAAACATGTCAAGACTCAAAATTGCGAGGACCCTTGAAATGGCGAATAACTATGGTACACTTTTACAGGTTATCAGTTCAGAGATAACTATGAAATATGGCCCTAGAATTATTGCTCTCACCCCAACATTTGAAGCAATATCTTACACGTGTGCAATCTATTATATTTTTTGCTTTTTTACTTCTACTTTGTTTTTTTTCATGTAACTTTATTGCTATCAAGGGGACAAACAAGGTGATAATATATGCAGGTGACATGTTTTCTTTCTGGAGACATCAGGGGTCTTTTAAGCTCCATGTACACGGGACGTTTGGAAAACTCTTCTGAACGATGGAAACTGACTGCTGGAAAACATAGGTTAAAAAACATCAGTTTGGCCGCGCTTGCATAAAAGATAACCTCAGGAGACCCTCCCAAATGCCCAGAATGCACTGAAAAATAGTAAATTAACTATTTCAGACATTTTGAGAGAAATAGAGAGAGCAGAAGCAGAGAGAGCAGTATGTGTTGAGATGACCTGTCTTTTCTGGTTGTATTCACTATGGATCCCATCATGAGCATAATGCGGCACGTTCTAACATTTTTTCCTTCACGCGAAACCTGGAACTGACTGCGCTGGTGTACCGGGTCCATTTGAATACATGGAAAACACTTTGCATGCATTTCTGATGATGAAAAAAGGCTCTGGACAGCATCTGGATATGGAACAGTTAAAAAACGCTTCTAAACGCAAACGCTTATAAATGCAGTTAACAGCGTTTATTATTATATTATTATTATACAGGATTTATATATTATTATTATTATTACACAGGATTTATATATTATTATTATTATACAGGATTTATATATTATTATTATACAGGATTTATATATTATTATTATTATTATTATTATTATTAAACAGGATTTATATATTATTATTATTATTATTATACAGGATTTATATATTATTATTATACAGGATTTATATATTATTATACAGGATTTATATATTATTATTATTATACAGGATTTATATATTATTACTATTATTATTATACAGGATTTATATATTATTATTATTATACAGGATTTATATATTATTATTATACAGGATTTATATAGCGCCAACAGTTTTCTCAGCGCTTTACAATATAACGGGAGACAATACAGCAACAATACAGTTCAATACAAGAGGGTTAGGAGGGCCTGATCCTGGGAGCTTACAATCTAGTTTACAAGCGTTTGGCATTTGAAACGCCGGTAAAATCTACTCCTGAATGCAAGTTTGGTGCCTTCTAAAAAACGACTGTAAACTCAACTGCCTGTAAACGACGATGTGTACATGGACACATAGGAAAACATTAGGGAGAGTTCAGGGGCTGCTGAAAAAAACGCTGAACAGCTCCTGAATGTCAGTTTAGCAGCTGCATTGTACATGAGCCCTAAGATTTGCAATGTTTTCCCTGCCTTCCAATGCTGCATTGGAAGGCAGGGAAAACATTGCAAATCTAAGGGCTCATGTACAATGCAGCTGCTAAACTGACGTTCAGGAGCGTTTTTTTCAGCAGCCTCTTGACAAGCACAGATCGGCCCTTCTCACCCCTGTACAAGTGATCGGACCACCTAGATCACTGTAACTAAACAGCCAATTGCCAGCTGAAAATGCTCATGGCTGCAGCCATAGGCTTGTTTTAACTGTGTCCTTTCCATAGTTACATAGTTAGTCTGGCTGAAGAAAGACAAAAGTCCATCCAGTTCAACTATTAAAAAAAAAAAAGTCACAATCCCATACTCACAGTTGATCCAGAGGAAGGCAAAAAAAACCAGCAAAGCATGATCCAATTTGCTCCTGCAGGGAAAAAAAAATAAGCATTCCCAAGCAGTCTCCCATCCAGGTAGTAACCAGGCCCAACCCTGCTTGGCTATTGAGATCAGATGAGATTCAGGCGCATTCAGGGTAATGTGGCCATAAGATGTTTTAAAATGGCCCAGGGACATGAAGTGGTTGAAGAGTCGTGAGTTTGTAGAGAATCGGTCAGCTACTGTTTATAGGTGGCTCCAGGGTTAATTGGATGTGATTACATGCACACTGTTTCTTTGTTTTATTTTTCTGAGCCCTGAGGAAGGGGCGGAGTTACAGCCCCAGAAACGCGTTGGCTTTATAAACAGCCTGTCATTAGAATAAACTTGGACTTGAAAAATCACAGTTGCAGCGTTTTTCCAAGATGCACATTTTTGTGTTTTGTCGCACATTTAGGAAACGCGCAGGTTTGAATGCAATCTAAAGGGAAACAGTTGGGGGCACTAAAAACACAGCTCAACCGTTCATTTTTAATGCCCCCCCCCCAATGGCAAGTCTAAATGAGACTTTAGGGCTCTTTAACACTGACGGCCATGGGGCAGTAAAAACAAACAACTCAGACGCAGTTTTACTGCCCCATTGGCCACTCGCTGGAATCCTAACATTACAGGCTGACAGGGTAGTACACATGCTATGGCCACAATGCTCTGCTTCATTCTGAACCCACCTGTCAAACCCGCCCATCAAAATCTGAAGCCACCTATCAAATTCGCCCATCAAAATCTGAACCCACCTGTCAAACTTGCCCATCAATCAAACCCGCCCATCAAAATCTGAACCCACCTGTCAAACTCGCCCATCAATCAAACCCGCCCATCAAAATCTGAACCCACCTGTCAAACTCGCCCATCAATCAAACCCACCCATCAAAATCTGAACCCACCTGTCAAACTCGTCCATCAACCAAACCCGCCTATCAAAATCTAAACCCACCTGTCAAACCCGCCCATCAATCAAACCCGCCCATCAAAATCTGAACCCACCTGTCAAACTCGAGATCAATGGGAGTTGCACTGCAAGTGGCTGGCTAGCAGTTGCGGCTTGGTCCCATAATGTACAATTGCCCTTGGGCAATTAAAAAAAAGTTAAAAAATAAAAAAATAGGTGGTTGCATCGCCTCCTGAACGCCTGACAGCTGCTATACCGCCCTCTTAAAAGCGAACCACTACGTATCGCTTTTCAGATTGCATGCTGAAAGAGCCCTTACTGTGTAATGGAAGAGGGTACCAACCAAAAAAGCATGGTTTGGGTATCATGATCCTAACTCTCCCTCGCTCAGATCTACACGACAGTCCCAGCATTCATTTAGTAGACATGGGCCCCTACCTCCCAGAGGGCCCCCTACCTGCCAGAGGGCCCCCTACCTCCTAGAGGGCCCCCTACCTGCCAGAGGGCCCCTGTGCAGCTGCAGAGTTTACACTAATGGTCAGTTCCACCCCGGGCCAACACTTCAATCAGATGGCTACCACCCTTGACCCTGAACTAGCCAGAATGTCTCAGGTCACTTCCAAACCCCGAACCGCCACGCTCCATGGCAGCTGATGATCTTTGGGACTAATTGATTGCATGATTAGCAGGGCCCAGGAAAAAACGGTGACACGTTCAATTACAGCGTCTAGATACAACACCACCCCCTCAAGTTGGCTTCCCGGAGGCATCAAAGGGAAGATTGCACAAGCTGCAGTCTGGAGGCAGAAAATCCCGACAGGCAATCAGTACGGACAAACGTCATTGGCTGATGGTCACCAGGATCAGGAAAAAGCGCGGGCTGCATTTTGTAGGGTTTGGGAACACCAGAGATACCATGAAAACGACGTCAATTATAGACCCGGCAGACAAAATGATTCCAAAACTGCAAAGTCTGAGCCCAGAACCGACATCTATGTGTTGTGGGAATGCATGTTACTGCACATCACATGCGTGTAATGCACTTGGTATAGCACCCTACCACCCTAACACACTAAAGCACCCTAATACCCTAACACACTAAAGCACCCTAACACCCTAACACACTAAAGCACCCTAATACCCTAAAGCACCCTAACACCCTAACACACTAAAGCACCCTAATACCCTAACACACTAAAGCACCCTAACACACTAAAGCACCCTAACACACTAAAACACCCTAATACCCTAAAGCACCCTAACACCCTAACACACTAAAGCACCCTAACACCCTAAAGCACCCTAACACACTAAAGCACCCTAACACCCTAAAGCACCCTAACACACTAAAGCACCCTAATACCCTAACACACTAAAACACCCTAACACCCTAACACACTACAGCACCCTAACACCCTAAAGCACCCTAACACACTAAAACACCCTAATACCCTAAAGCACCCTAACACCCTAACACACTAAAGCACCCTAACACCCTAAAGCACCCTAACACACTAAAGCACCCTAACACCCTAAAGCACCCTAACACACTAAAGCACCCTAACACCCTAACACACTAAAACACCCTAACACCCTAAAGCACCCTAACACCCTAACACACTACAGCACCCTAACACCCTAAAGCACCCTAACACACTAAAGCACCCTAACACCCTAAAGCACCCTAACACACTAAAGCACCCTAACACCCTAACACCCTAAAGCACCCTAACACACTAAAGCACCCTAACACCCTAAAGCACCCTAACACACTAAAGCACCCTAAAGCACCCTAACACACTAAAACACCCTAACACCCTAAAGCACCCTAACACCCTAAAGCACCCTAACACACTACAGCACCCTAACACCCTAAAGCACCCTAACACCCTAACACACTACAGCACCCTAACACCCTAACACACTAAAGCACCCTAAAGCACCCAAATACCCTAAAGCACCCTAACACACTAGCACCCTAACACACTAAAGCACCCTAACACCCTAAAGCACCCTAATACACTAGCACCCTAACACCCTAACACACTTAAGCACCCTAACACACTCAAGCACCTTAACACCCTAACACCCTAAAGCACCCTAACACCCTAACACACTAAAGCAACACGTGTTGCAGCAAAAATGTGTGCCTTGTTTAGACTAGCGGTTGGGGGCGTTAAAAACATGCGGTTGAGCTGCGTTTTTAACAGCTCCCAACTCCCCCCCCCCAATAAGCTGCAATGGCAATAAACAGGCGGTGTCCACATGCCGCAGTCGCAAAGCTTTGCTTCACACCTGGGGCATCCAACATATTGCAGTCGGCGGGTGGTGAGCCCACCCAATGCAACCCATTGACATGAATGAGGAAGTGTCGCATGCACCTGCAACAGTTGTGGTGCGTCTGTCCTGCAAGGAGGTGAGGTGTTACATTGCCTCCTCACTGTCCACTGCCTCTGAAAACTGATCCAAATGCAGATCGCTTTTCAGAGCAGCAGCAGATTTAGCCGTAAAGCACAGCATTACTGTGACACACGAAGGGCGGCGTAGCTGATCTCAACTCCTGAAAATGCCATCTGCCTGGCTGTCATGCTGGTTCAATATTTCCTTTCCCTGACTCCGAACAAATAGACAGATCAGGATTTCTGACTTTTCTTCGAGTTTTCCCGACTGCCTGCTTGTTCCGAGTCAGTGACTCTGACAGCACCGAAGCCAAAGGATCAGCATGACAGCCAGGCATGGAGCACTCTAAAGCTGCGTCTGGACTTTATAAAAGGCTCAGAATGCTGTGCTTTATTTTCACCCACATGGACAATCTTGGCATTTTCCCCAGTTGGGTTTAAAAACATGAATGAAGTGAATCTAAATCTGACTGCAGACCTTACAATGTAATTGTACCATCTCTTGAAAGGTGACCATACACTATACAATCTGATTGTACAATCTACTTTAGATCTGCCATCAGCCATGTAGAGCAAGAGACAGTGTGACCGGATATAACGTGAATGGATTATTTACATCTGACCTCATATAACATTCTAAGATGTCATTGTCAATATTTTTAAATCCTCAGCTGTCAATAAAATAAAGCCTGGTGACACTGCCATGAAGATCGGTATTCAGGCACTTCCTGTTATAGGGTGACAACGCTCTGCCCATTTCCCAATTGTCCTCCAGGGTTGTCACTTCATAACACGGGCTTCCAATGGAGGCTGTTCAACACACATTACTCTGGCATGGTTCATGATTGTCAACCCGCTCTGAGAAATGCCATATGCAGCCATCGTTAAAGCGCATGCGCATGAGAAGAGGCCGCAGCAGGAGATCAGCACAGATAGGACACAGAGGAATTTATTGATGTTTAGGGCACTGAGCACTTCCTCCAGTGGTTAATGAACAAATCTCTACTCTGTTCTAGGGTGACAACACTCTGGCCCTGTCTCCTAGTAGTTTTCTTGCGTTGTCACACAGGCCAATGGAGACTTTGAATGACCATCTCTAGGCCAGGGGCGGACTGACTATTCGAGCACTCGGGCACTACCCGAGAGCCTGGGGTCAGTAGGGGGCCCCATGAGATGCCCCTGGTACCTTTTTTATAGGCTTTTTTGGGTGTGCTTTGAATGTGGACAAGGATATAGGGGCCCCATGATCCCCTATTGCCCGGGGGCCCCATTAGTTGTCAGTCCGCCCCTGCTCTAGGCACAGTCCACTAGTGGAGATGAGTTTCGGTTCTGAACCAAGACGTTAGCTGTCATTTCTCAGCCCCGCCCAGAGAGGCGGGGATTGCTGTGACTTCACTGACTTAATATGGGCACAGGGCATTATTAGATCGGTGCAGCTTTAAAGTCACGAGACGTTGACAGCCAACCAGGGGCGGACTGACCATTTGGAAACTCGGGCACTGCCCGAGGGCCCGGGGTCAGTAGGGGGCCCCATGAAATGCCCCTGGTACCTTTTTGTTAGGCATTTTTGGGTGTGCTTTGAATGTGGACAAGGACATAGGGGCCCCATGATCCCCTATTGCCCGGGGGCCCCATTAGTTGTCAGTCCGCCCCTGCTCTAGGCACAGTCCACTAGTGGAGATGAGTTTGGGTTCTGAACCAAGAAGTTGGCTGTCATTTCTCAGTGCGGCTTTAAAGTCACGAGACGTTGACAGCCAACCAGGGGTTTTTTCATAGGCTTTTTTTAGTTTGGGCAAGGACACAGGGGCCCCATGATCCCCTATTCCCCGGGGGCCCCATGAGTTGTCAGTCCGCCCCTGCAGCCGACCGTTCTGTGTGACTTGATTGCGACTTGCTGCCACTCAGTGCAATTAACATCATTAACTGAAGTCAATGCAAGTCGCAATTTATTTCAGGTACTTATATAGCACCATCAATTTACGCAGCACTTTACATACATATTGTACATTCACATCAGTCCCTAATGCCGGCCATACATGGGTCGAAATTCGACCGATTTTTCCTCCAAAAATCGGACAAAAGAATAATCGTCCGATTTTCGCTCTGTTAGTGGGTCAATGGGACCGGCAGATTTTCGTGGTTCCTCCCCTTTTCGGTGATCGGGCATGTTGGAAAATTCATGACAAACGACCGATTTTCGACTCGATGATTAAATCGTACGATCGTTTTTCTGAAAAGAATATGCACATGAGCCGTGACCTGGATGGTCAGGATTGTTTTCTGTTAGATCTGACAGCAGGTTCATGTGGGCAATCACGGCCCGTTGAAGAAGCCAGTCTGTGGGCCGTATCCGGCTCTTCCTTTTCTTGCTCCTCCAGTGCTGCCAGGACAAGCACCATTATGGCGTTTCTTTCGTCTGGAGATGTGGCTGGGCTTTGTTGTGCAATCTAGTGTCATTCGGACAGATTGTTCGTGCGAAACGCTTACAATGTTCGTTCACTCAGCCTCTCTGTATAGTGGGGGAGGGTCTGAAAGGTCACAAATTACATTTCCTGTTATATGGGGTGATCTTTACGACTCGGTCGGACGATTTTCAAAATCATTAATGGCACCATCGGATTACCGAGCGAACAACATTTTAGATTTTCGGACGAAAAATCGTTTGGGATTTGACCCATGTATGGCCTGCATTACCCTCAAGGGGCGTACAATCTAAGGTCCCTAACTCACATTCATACATACACATACTAGGGACAATTTAGACAGGATCCAATTAACCTACCAACATGTCCTTGGAGTGTGGGAGGAAACTGGAGTACCCGGAGGAAACCCACGCAGGCACAGGGAGAACATGCAAACTCCAGGCACAGGGAGAACATGCAAACTCCAGGCACAGGGAGAACATGCAAACTCCAGGCACAGGGAGAACATGCAAACTCCAGGCACAGGGAGAACATGCAAACTCCAGGCACAGGGAGAACATGCAAACTCCAGGCACAGGGAGAACATGCAAATTCCAGGCACAAGAAGAACATGCAAACTCCAGGCACAAGGAGAACATGCAAACTCCAGGCACAGGGAGAACATGCAAATTCCAGGCACAAGGAGAACATGCAAACTCCAGGCACAGGGAGAACATGCAAACTCCAGGCACAGGGAGAACATGCAAACTCCAGGCACAGGGAGAACATGCAAACTCCAGGCACAAGGAGAACATGCAAATTCTAGGCACAAGAAGAACATGCAAACTCCAGGCACAAAGAGAACATGCAAACTCCAGGCACAGGGTGAACATGCAAACTCCAGGCACAAGGAGAACATGCAAACTCCAGGCACAGGGAGAACATGCAAATTCCAGGCACAGGAAGAACATGCAAACTCCAGGCCCAGGGAGAACATGCAAACTCCCGGCACAGGGAGAACATGCAAACTCCAAGCACAGGGAGAACATGCAAACTCCAAGCACAGGGAGAACATGCAAACTCAGGGCACAGGGAGAACATGCAAACTCCAGACACAGGGAGAACATGCAAACTTCAGGCACAGGGAGAACATGCAAATTCCAGGCACAGGGAGAACATGCAAATTCCAGGCACAGGGAGAACATGCAAACTCCAGGCACAGGGAGAACATGCAAACTCCAGGCACAGGGAGAACATGCAAATTCCAGGCACAGGGAGAACATGAAAACTCCAGGCACAGGGAGAACATGAAAACTCCAGGCAAGTCACATGACAAGTTGCACTCTTGTGAACAGCGGCTAACAACACATAGGAAGTGGCCGAAAACTGGCTGCAGTAGATCTGCCACGCCGAGCTGCCATAAATTCATGAACAAACACAAAGTGGAGAAAACGATTGCATGGTTAGTTGTCTATAATACATAACGGTTCGCTCCGAAAACCCCAGCACCAAGAAACCCAACCTTGGGAAATGCCACCGGAGGAAGTGGCTGCAAAGAGGCTGCGGAAAATCAGCAGCCAGGACATGCACCACAGTCTATAGAAAAAAGGAAAAAGAAAAAAAACCAACAACAACAAAAAAAGGTGTAAAGTGTTGTTTCTGAGAAATGTCACCCAGCTAGGCTCTGTAATGAAATGCTGGGCTCTCTGTGCTGCACATCAGATGATAATCTATGCAGAGACAGCCAGATCTGAACACATCAAGGAGGAGGAGGGAGGGGTGGTGGCTTTTGAAGTCTGAAAATCAGGGATGCTCCCCCCTAAAATCAGAGACATCTGTCAGCTCAATCCCATGCCATGCCATGCCAGCCCCATCCATCCAGCAAAGGATCCGGTGGGTGCGGAGTGCATACAGTATACAGTGTACAGAGTGCATAGTAGCCATCCATCTGTATGGAGTAGCCTTCCAAATGTATATAGTGTATAGAGTGTATATTGTATATAGTGTATATTGTATATAGTGTATATTGTATATAGAGTATAGAGTGTATATTGTATATAGTGTATATTGTATATAGAGTATAGAGTGTATATTGTATATAGTGTATATTGTATATAGTGTATATTGTATATAGAGTATAGAGTGTATATTGTATATAGTGTATATTGTATATAGTGTATATAGAGTATATAGTGTATATTGTATATAGTGTATAGAGTGTATATTGTATATAGAGTATATAGAGTATAGAGTGTATATTGTATATAGTGTATATTGTATATAGTGTATATTGTATATAGAGTATAGAGTGTATATTGTATATAGTGTATATTGTATATAGTGTATATAGAGTATATAGTGTATATTGTATATAGTGTATATTGTATATAGTGTATATTGTATATAGTGTATAGAGTGTATATTGTATATAGTGTATATTGTATATAGTGTATATAGTGTATAGAGTGTATATTGTATATAGTGTATATTGTATATAGTGTATATTGTATATAGTGTATAGAGTGTATATTGTATATAGTGTATATAGTGTATATTGTATATAGTGTATATAGTGTATAGAGTGTATATTGTATATAGTGTATATAGAGTATAGAGTGTATATAGTATATAGTGTATAGAGTGTATATTGTATATAGTGTATATTGTATATAGTGTATATTGTATATAGTGTATATAGAGTATAGAGTGTATATAGTATATAGTGTATAGAGTGTATATTGTATATAGTGTATATAGAGTATAGAGTGTATATAGTATATAGTGTATAGAGTGTATATTGTATATAGTGTATATTGTATATAGTGTATATTGTATATAGTGTATATAGTGTATAGAGTGTATAGTATATATAGTGTATATTGTATATAGTGTATAGAGTGTATATTGTATATAGTGTATATTGTATATAGTGTATATTGTATATAGTGTATATAGAGTATAGAGTGTATATAGTATATAGTGTATAGAGTGTATATTGTATATAGTGTATATAGAGTATAGAGTGTATATTGTATATAGTGTATATTGTATATAGTGTATATAGTGTATAGAGTGTATAGTATATATAGTGTATAGAGTATCTAGAGTGCATAGAGTGTATATAGTATATAGTGTATAGAGTGTATAGTAGCCATCCATATGCATACAGTATTTAGGGTATATAGTGTAATAGTGAATACAGTATATATATTGTATATATAGTGTATTGTAGCCATCCATATGTATATAGTGTATACAGTATATAGAGTATACAATGTATATGGAGTATAGAGTATATTTATAGTGTATAGTAGCCATCCATCTGTACAGAGTGTATATACAGTATATATAGTATACAGTATATATGGAGTGTGTGTATATATATATATAGTAGCCATCCACATGTACGGAGTGTATACAGTATATATAGTATACAGTGTATATGAAGTATATATATATATAGTAGCCATCCATATGTACGGAGTGTATACAGTATATATAGTACAGTGTATATGAAGTATATATATATATATATAGTAGTGATCCATATGTACGGAGTGTATACAGTATATATAGTACAGTGTATATGAAGTATATATATATATATATAGTATCCATCCATATGTACGGAGTGTATACAGTATATATAGTACAGTGTATATGAAGTATATATATATATATAGTAGTGATCCATATGTACGGAGTGTATATACAGTATATAGGGTACACAGTGTATATGAAGTATATATATATAGTAGCCATCCATATGTACGGAGTGGGGGCTGTGCGCCGGATCATGCCCATACATCATCCAGCAAGGCAATGCAGCATTCTCTATGACCTTGTGGGCTACTTACCGGCCCCTGGAAGCAGCCAAAGCAGCAGAAGGAAGCGGATCATCCTGGGGCCATGGAGCTCAGAGGCAGGCTGGTGCCGAGCGGGGTTGGTTGGGATCCAGGCGCAGGTAGGGTGCTGGGCTTTCAGATCTCCCCCGTCCTCCCGGCTGTCAAAGCCCAGCACGGCTCCCCGGGAGAGGATTGGGGATCAGGGGTGCCGGGGGGCGGAGCCCGGCTGCACATGTTCAGGACACCCCGATCCCAGCTGTGTGCTCTGCCCGTGTCACATCCACACTACTGTCACTTGTAGATCCCAAATCTCCTCCCCCAAACCTGGAGGAGGAGGGGGAGGAGGGGGGGGGCTCCATACACCACCCCCCACTGCTGCATCTGGGGGCCACACCACCCCCAGCTGCTCCTCAGCGGATAATGGGATCCTTCTGGATGCATGCTCCGTAATAAATCCCAGGCAGCGTCTTCATCTTCCAGCCCAACGCACACGGAGCGATAAAACTGAACGACCGATATCTGCTGCGACAAAACCATCCACGAGCGACTGGGAAAAAAAGATCGCAATAACTGAAAAAATGGCGCATATGGCAGTTTTCCACATCCACACACGCTTCAATAAACGATCAATTTATTTTCCGATCGCTCTCTTTCGATAGGAGTAATCAATCATATCATAAATCAATTATAGTTGACAACCTATTCAATCAAATCTGCCGACAGCCATAACTTCCCTTCTGAACTATTCAATCAACTCGATCGACTCGATTTTGATTAAACTGAGTCGATTGTCCAGAAAATGATCGATCGCTTTGCATTGAGATACATTGTTCCTGAATACGATCGTATTTTGATCAGATTATGGGATTACACGATGGAAAAAGAAATGCAAATGATCATTTACGATCATAATGGTGGCCATACACGCTTCGATATATGATTGATTTATTTTCTGATCAGTTTCTTCCGATAGGAATAATCGATCGATCTATTCAATCCATATGACACACACGGGGAAGAGGATTTAGATCGATTAGTTAAGACGTGATCATAACGAACAATTACAAATGATTGATCTCAGCATGTCATCTCATAATCTGACCGATGAAAATACAATCTCATTCTTGAATTTGGCATTGGTAGCCACGCACGCTTCAGATTTTTTTTTTGTGTGTGATTCGATCAATGTGATCGAATCTGCAAGCAATTGAATAGCTATAACAGTTTTGAATCAATTTCAATTGGATTCAATCAAACTCAGCCAGGGCAAAATACAATCGACCAGTCTTGTTTTTCTGATCAGTCTCTTCCAATAGGAATAATCGATTATAGCCAACAATCTATTAGATTGATATGACACACACAGGGAAGTGGATTTTGATCGATTAGTTAAGATGTGATCACAACGAATGATCATAAATGATTGATCTCACCATCAGGGGCGGACTGACCATTTGGAAACTCGGGCATTGCCCGAGGGCCCGGGGTTAGCAGGGGGCCCCATGAGATGCCCCTGGTACCTTTTTCATAGGCTTTTTTGAGTTTGGGCAAGGCCACAGGGGCCCCATGATCCCCTATTGCCCGGGGGCCCCATGAGTTGTCAGTCCACCCCTGCTCACCATATCATCTCATAATCCGATCGATGGAAATACAGTCGTATTCATGAACATGGTATTGGTGGCCCCATATTCTTCAGGGTTTTTTTTTTCTTGTTGTAAGATCACAGCACAATTCGATTGAATCTGCAAACGATCGAATAGCCATAACAATTTAGAATCAGTTTCGATGATTCAATCAAGTTTAGCCAGGGCAGAATACTATCGATCACTTTGCACCAATCAGCAGCACTGAGATACTTTGTTCGTGAATACAATCGTATATCGATAGATTCGATTACATGGAGGAAACAGAGGTGCGATCAATAACTGATGATTGTAATGGTGGCTAGAAATGCTTCGATAAACGATCAATTTCTTTTCTGATCAATCTCTTCCAATAGGAATAATCAATTATAGTTGACAACCCATCCATCAATATGCCACACAGGAGGAAGTGGATTTAGATAGATACAATCATAATGTACAATCATCAATCACACCCAGGGGCGGACTGACCATTTGGAAACTCGGGCACTGCCCGAGGGCCCAGGGTCAGTAGGGGGCCCCATGAGATGGCCCTGGTACCTTTTTCATAGGCTTTTTTGAGTTTGGGCAAGGACACAGGGGCCCCATGATCCCCTATTGCCCAGGGGCCCCATGAGTTGTCAGTCCACCCCTGATCACATCATAATCTGATCGGAAATACAATCGTATTCATGAACAAATTATTGGGGGGGGGACACTCTTCAATTATGCAATCGATATGATTGGATCGGCATACAATCAAATAGCCATAACTTCCGATCAGGGGCGGACTGACAACTCATGGGGCCCCCGGGCAATAGGGGATCCTGGGGCCCCGGTATCCTTGCCGAAACTCAAAAAAAGCCTATGAAAAAGGTACCAGGGGCATCTCATGGGGCCCCCTACTGACCCCGGGCCCTCGGGCAGTGCCTGAGTTTCCAAATGGTCAGTCCACCCCTGCTTCTGATCGATTTAGACTCTATTTTGATTGGATTTGATCAAACTGTGTCAATCATCCAGCACAGAAAATTATCGATTGCTTTGCACTAATCAGCAGCATTGAGATACATTGTTCATAAATACGTATTTTGATCAATTCGATTTTGAGATTACGTGGTGAAAACAGGGTTGCAATTGATCATTTACGATTACAATTGTGGCTATACACGCTGCAATATAGGATTTTTTTTCCCGATCAGTCTCTTCCAAAAGGAGTAATCAGTGATCGTCGAAAAGCTATTCGATCAATATGCCGCACACAGGGCAAGTGAATTTCAATTGATAAGTTTGATACAATCGTAACATGCGATTATAAATGATCGATCTCATGTCTGTGTCCATCATGCAAGCTCATAATCTGATTGATGGAAATACGATCGTATTCATAACCAATGAATTGGTGGCCACACACAAGCTTCAGCCCAGGTTCACACTGATGCGGTGCGGCATTTGCAGCGTTTTCAGAGCGAATTCCGCACGGCATCAGAATCGCGAACAGCTGCGGGTGTGTATGTTAACAACGCCCCGAAGGTTGTCCGCAAAACGCGGTGCGATGTGCAGAATCGGATCGCATAGGTGTGAATACCCATGCGATCCGATTCTAGTGCGGGCCAAAAAAAAGGGTCCTGCATATTTTTGGTGCGATTTGAGTCATACAAAATGTACGGCGCCAATCGCACCGCACACAAATCGCATGTGATTTGCACAGAACTGCGGTGCGGTTCCTGCGCGAATCACATGCGATATACTGCACCGCATATATGTGAACCCAGGTTGCATCTTGTCATGTCATCCCTTTGCAGTTCAATCAATATGATTGAATCAGCAAATAATCAAACAGCCATGACTTCCCTTCTGATTGATCTAGACCAGGCACGGACTGAGAACTCATGGGGCCCCCGGGCAATAGGGGTTCATGGGGCCCCGTGTCCTCACCCACACCCAAAAAAGCCTATGAAAAAGCCAATGAAAGGTACCAGGGGCATCTCATGGGGCCCCCTAATGACCCCGGGCCTTCAGGCAGTGCCCAAGTGCTCGAACGGTCAGTCCGCCCCTGATCTAGACTCAATTCCAATTGGATTTGATCAGACTGAGTTGATCGGCCAGCTTGACATTGTTCATGGATACGATCGTATTTTTATCGTTGAGATTACATGGTGGAAACAGATGCAATTATACATTACAATTGTAAATTACGATTCTTATTTTAGCTATTGATCAAAATCCACTTCCCCATGTGTGCCATATTGATCGATTAGGTTGTGGTTTATAGATCAGGGGTGTATGTACCACAAAGCAAACAAGGCATTTGCCTAGGGCGGCATTTTTCAGGGAGGCAGCACCGCCCTCCTGGAAGAAGGGACAGAAGAAGGGACACATGCGGCTTGGGGACCAGATGGGATCTGAGAGAGGCTGCGGGCTGCTTGACTCTCATTCCTGGGGATGTTCAGAGTTGTGAAGGTGTCTTTCTCTCTCTCTCGCTGGAAGGGGAGTGGATGGTGTATGGGGGCGATGGTAGTGGAAGGCTCTCTCGGGTGGGTTACATATACAGGAATCGATCCTCTCTATTTTATTCCTGCAACCGCTGAAAGCCGGCTTCTCCTCCTCTCCCACCTGCCGGAATTGAGGTGCTGCAGGAGGAAAGTGTTCAATTTGATAGTCAAAATAAAAAATTCAAACTTCTGGATCATTTCATTTTATTGTGGCCCGCGACTGACTACCAAATCACTTAAGCGGCCATCGATCTTCAAAAGATTTACCACCCCTGCTTTAGTCTAGGTTCACACCTGTTTTTTTCCGCTGCGTTTTGCAGAAACGCAGTACAGTCCGTTTAACATGACTTCCTATAGGACAGGTTCACATGTCCGCGTTTTCACCCGGTGCGTTTTTTGGAAAGGGTCATGGACTTTTTTTGAATGCAAAATTCTGCGGTTTTTGCGGTCTATAGACTTCAATGGAGACGCTGCAGAAAAGCCTAGGTTCACATCTGTGCGGGTGGTGCCGCTGCGGATCCACACGAAAATCCGTGCAGCCTCACCAGCCGCACAGAGGAATGCGGACCCGCAGGTGGATTCCATTAGTTCTAATAGCACGCCGCCCGCACTGGAAAACGCAACCGTACTGGGAACCGAGGGTCCCATGCGGGTTGCGTTTTCCAAAGAAGTACAGGGACTTCTTTCCCTGCGGGTCAATTTTTGGATGGGTGAAGGGTCCAATCAGGTCTGACTGTCAGCTTTTCAGGACCTGATCGAACCCTCCATTCACTCCTATAGACCGGCGGGTGTAAACTGACTTGTGTCCATTTACACCCGCCTACCTCCAATCCGATCTGGTCCACTGAAAAAAAAAAAAAATGGAAGGGGATCCCTAACCCTCCATCTAGCAAATCAGATCGGAGGGCAGTAGGACGCACACGGACAGCGGAGTCTGTTTTTACCCAGCCACTTTTTTGGTGTCTGATCACATTGTAGGAGGAGATTTTTGTTAATTTCCTGTACTGGAGGAACAATAGGAAGTGACCTGTTACTGGTCGCTGGGTCTGTTACTGTCAATGTGTCAGGTGTCCTCTTTTTGTCTGTGTCCCATCGGGATGATTTCCTTTCCCTTCCTGTCCCAGAGACTCAGCGGGAAGTATCCCCTCTTACCAGCGCTTTGTAGCTCCTCCCACAATCCCAAACAGGCGCCTTTCTTTATATCACAGAATGGTGCTCATTTTCAACTGCGGGATGCGGGAGGATGTCACTAGGACAAAGCGGAAAGTTCTCGTTGATTCTGGAGCCACCAGCTGCACATGCTCACTTTACTTCCTGTGTAAGCTCCAAATCATGTCAGATAGAGCTTACACAGGCAGAGGATTCCCTCCTGGCCTCCATGTGACCGTGGTGGGCCAATCACTGTTGCTGTCATGTGGGAGAAAGGTAGTGAGTCACATGCACCCCTTCCCCATAGCAGGTATGCCACTTTACCTCTCTAGATGGACAGGGCAGGGGGGAGGTGAAGGGGAGGTCAATTTTAGGGGTTGTCCACATTTGATTCAATCACTGCAGGTGAATTTTAAGTGCAGTAATCCGGAACAAAACCACATCCATTCTGTCTTCAGAAGAGCAAATTCGAATAGTTACACTCAGGGCCGGTTCACACCATGACCCCCGGTTCACATCTATGCGGCCGTGCGGGCTGCGTTTTGCTCGGACACGAAAGCCCATTCATTTGAATGTACTCCCGTGCCCGGGACACGCAGGGAAGAAGTCTCTGCACTACTATGGAAAACACAGCCTGCATGGGAACCTCGGTACGGTTGCGTTTTCCAGTGCGGGCGGCGTGCCATAACCCCCAGTTCACATCTATGCAGGTGGTGCTGCTGTGGATCCGCATGAAAATCCGTGCAGCCGCACCACCAGCACAGAGGAATGCGGACCCGAGGGCGGGTGCCATTAGTTCTAATAGCACGCCGCCCACACTGGGAAACGCAACCGTACTGGGAACCAAAAGCCAATCTTTCAGCACAAAACACCTATACCAATAACTACCACACCCTGAAGAAAAGTCAACAACTTTCACCCTTGAAAGTTAACGTGAATAATAGCGAACTTCTCTCCAAATTAAATTAAATAAATAAAAAAAATACATATATATATATAATCAATAAGTCATAAGTGTCCAAAAACATAAATGTTCTCAAAAAAATATATCCAAAATTGTCTCTATATGATACAGTCTTTTCACCTCCAAACAAATATTGTATTTCTTTACTTAATCCCACGTAATATTTCCAGATTCCTCGTATACCTCAAAAAAATAAACTCAAAATAGTGCAGGGGCAGACTGACTGATGGGGCCCCCGGGCAATAGGGGATCATGGGGCCCCTGTGTCCTTGCCCAAACTCCAAAAAGCCTATGAAAAAGGTACCAGAGGCATCTCATGGGGCCCCCTACTGACCCTGGGCTCTCGGGCAGTGCCCGAGTTTCCAAATGGTCAGTCCGCCCCTGAAATAGTGTATTACCTTTTATATAAATTATCAACGGGCTGACTGATGGGGCCCCCGGGCAATATGGGATCATGGGGCCCCTGTGTCCTTGCCCAAACTCCAAAAAGCCTATGAAAAAGGTACCAGGGGCATCTCATGGGGCCCCCTACTGACCCTGGGCCCTCGAGCAGTGCCTGAGTTTCCAAATGGTCAGTCCGCCCCTGAAATAGTGTATTACCTTTTATATAAATTATCAACGTGCCATAAATCGTGTATCATGCAAACTGCATGACATGTGCAAAAACACACGTGAAGGAAAAAAAAATGTGGATTTTATTATATTATTAATTTCTATATTGATTATATTATCTATTTTCATATTATATATACATTTTTTTTTCTTCACGTGTGTTTTTGCACGTTATGCAGTTTGCATGATACACGATTTATGGCACGTTGATAATTTATATAAAAGGTAATACACTATTTCAGGGGCGGACTGACCATTTGGAAACTCGGGCACTGCCCGAGGGCCCGGGGTCAGTAGGGGGCCCCATGAGATGCCTCTGGTACCTTTTTCATAGGCTTTTTTTAGTTTGGGCAAGGACACAGGGGCCCCATGATCCCCTATTGCCCGGGGGCCCCATCAGTCAGTCCGTTGATAATTTATATAAAAGGTAATACACTATTTTGAGTTTATTTTTTTGAGGTACACGAGGAATCTGGAAATATCATCTGGGATTAAGTAAAGAAATACAATATTTGTTTGGAGGTGAAAAGACTGTATCGTACTGGGAACCGAGGTTCCCGTGCGGGCTGCGTTTTCGGAAAAAGTGCAGGGACTTCTTCCCTGCGTGTCACAGGGCATGAGAGTCCAATCAAACGAATGGGCTCTCGTGCCTGAGCAAAACTCGGCCCGCACGGTGTGAACCTAGAGTTAAAAAGCTCACCAACTGGATCGCATGCTGCCATTGTGTCATGCGGTCTGGGTGCAGGCACTGCGTTTGCGTCCTGCATTTGGGTTGGTGGCATTTACACGCACTTTCTAAGCCAGTTGTTGAATTTCTGGTGGGAGTTCTCCTGCATCCATACGGGGCATTTGATGGCATTTGATCACAGCAGCCTATTCTGGCTAGGGTGGAGCGGGTGTGCATGGTAAGTACAGGAGGCCTATTGTGCCTCCAATAAAGTGAGCCTGTTGCTTTGCTTCCTTTAGGTAAAGTACAGGTCCACCCGAAGAATTAGCACTCTTTTTACTGAATGAGGCTGAAGGTGCATTCGGTCTCCGAGGAACAAAGGGACAATTGTTAAAAGAAACAAAGTTATGGATGCACTTGTTATCAAGCCAAGTTTAAATGATAGTATTTTATTAAGTCTAGGCTTACACCTATGCAGGTTGCGTTAGATCTGTTTCTGCGGTGCGTTTTTGCCGCGTTTTGTGGGCTTTTTTTGTTTTTTATTTTTTTAATTTTTTTCTTGTTGCTAGGCAGATTTTAAATGCAAAACGCAGCAAAAACGCAATACATGCTTTTCTGCAGCGTTCCCATTGAGGTCTATAGAAACAAAAACGCAACATTTTACATTCAAACATTTCCTGACCCTTTCCAAAAAAACGTGAACGTGTCCCATAGGAAATCATGTTAAATGGACTGTGCATACATTCTAGGGGGGTACAAGTTGGAGAATCAATGGTGGAGAAGGATCTGGGGGTTCTGGTAGATCACAAGCTTAATAATGGCAGCAATGCCAAGCTGCGGGTTCTAAAGCGAGCAAAATCCTCTCTTGTATTAAAAGAGGTATAGACTCCAGAGAGAGAGAGATCATTTCCCCCAGTGCAAATCATTAGTAAGACCTCATCTGGAATATGCAGTTCAGTTTTGGGCACCAATTCACAAAAGAACATTGGGGAACTGGAGAAAGTACAGAGAAGGGCAACCAAACTGATAAGAGGCATGGAGGAGATCAGCTATGAGGAAAGATTAGAGGAACTGAATGTATTCTCTCTTGAGAAGAGGAGATTAAGGGGGATATGATCTCCATGTATAATATATAAGGGGGGGATATGATCTCCATGTATAATACATAAGGGGGGATATGATCACCATGTATAATACATAAGGGGGGATATGATCACCATGTATAATACATAAGGGGGGATATGATCTCCATGTATAATACATAAGGGGGGATATGATCACCATGTATAATACATAAGGGGGATATGATCTCCATGTATAATACATAAGGGGGGATATGATCTCCATGTATAATACATAAGGGGGATATGATCTCCATGTATAATACATAAGGGGGGGATATGATCTCCATGTATAATACATAGGGGGGGGATATGATCACCATGTATAATACATAAGGAGGGATATGATCTCCATGTATAATACATAAGGGGGGGATATGATCTCCATGTATAAATACATCAGTGGTTCATATAGTGAACTTGGTGTAGAGTTATTCACCCTGAGGTCATCACAGAGGACAAGGGGGCACTCTTTACATCTGGAAGAAAACAAATTTAATCTCCAAACACGGAAAGGTTTCTTCACAGTAAGAGCTGTGAAAATGTGGAATAGACTCCCTCAAGAGTTGGTTCTGGCCAGCTCAGTGGATTTCTTCAAAAAAGTCCTGGATTGTTTCTTAGATACACAGAATATAACTGGATATAACATTTATAGGTAAAGTTGATCCAGGGAATATCCCATTGCCTCTGGGGGGATTAGGAAGGAATTTTTTTCCCTGCAGGAGCAAATTGGATCATGCTTTGCTGGGTTTTTTTGCCTTCCTCTGGAACAACTGTGGATATAGGATTATAACTTTTTTTTTTTCTATGGTTGAACTGGATGGACATTTGTCTTTTTTCAGCCAGAGTATGTAACTATGTAACTGCGTTTCTGTAAAAAGCTGCAGAAAACGCTTAGGTGTGAACCTAGGGTAACACCTTATTTTGTTATTGTAATTTATTAATCTAAATGTTATTCATTTTATTAATACTTACAATTAAGCCACTTTCATTGGGATTGTATTAACTCTTAATTTCATTCATTTTAATTTATTCATCTAAATTTTAATAATTTTTATTAATACCAATACTTGCTATCAAGCCATTTTCATGGGATTTTATTAACACCTAATTTTATTAATTTTTATGTATTTATCTAAATGTTATTCACTTTATTAATACTTACAATCAAGCCACTTTCATTGGGATTTTATTAACTCTTAATTTCATTCATTTTAATTTATACATCTAAATGTTAATAATTTTATTAATACCAATACTTGCTATCAAGCCATTTTCATTGGGATTTTATTAACTCTTAATTTCATTCATTTTAATTTATTCATCTAAAATCTAATAATTTTATTAATACCAATACTTGCTATCAAGCCATTTTCATTGGGATTTTATTAAAGCCTAATTGTATAAATTTTAATTTATTTATCTAAATGTTATTCATGTTATTAATACTTACAATCAAGCCACTTTCATTGGGATTTTATTAACTCTTAATTTCATTAATTTTAATGTATTCATCTAAATTTTAATAATTTTTATTAATACCAATACTTGCTATCAATCCATTTTCATTGGCATTTTATTAACACCTAATTTTATTGATTTTAATTTATTTATCTAAATGTTATTCATTTTATTAATACTTACAATCAAAGCCACTTTCATTGGGATTTTATTAACTCTCAATTGCATTCATTTTAATGTATTCATCTAAATGTTAATCATTTTTATTAATACCAATACTTGCTATCAAGCCATTTTCATTAGGATTTTATTAACGCCTAATTGTATTAATTTTAATTTATTTATCTAAATGTTAATAATTTTATTAATACCAATACTTGCTATCAAGCCATTTTCATTGGGATTTTATTAAAGCCTAATTGTATTAATTTTAATTTATTTATCTAAATGTTATTCATTTTATTAATACTTACAATCAAAGCCACTTTCTTTGAGATTTTATTAAAGCCTAATTATATTAATTTTAATTTATTTATCTAAATGTTATTCATGTTATTAATACTTGCTATCAAGACACTTTCATTGGGAGTTTATTGACTTTTTTAGGAGAGCAAAAAAAAATATGCTAACATACAATTCTGTAAGAGCGGATGACGTGCGTCGGTGCTTAGTTGCTGTCATTAAGTAAGATTATGTGGCGCCTGCTGAAGAATTGCGCCGTATGTCCATAAAAGGGTTAATTTTTGCCAAGTCCTTAGTCCATATTTCTATGATGGAGGGAACGGGATTGCAGTAATGAGTACTGGCCGCTGCCAGCTCCTGCTAAATATAGCTCGGTCCGCTCAGAGGCAACCCACGTAGGTGTGTTCTGGGTAGGTGAACGCAGCAACACCCTTGACATTTTGCATTGAAATGGTGGAGGACCATCTGTCACCATAAGCAGCATGACCCGTATTAAATTTGGGAGCTGCGGTGATGATATTTAATACAACAAAATTGCACACTGGGAATATATAATGGCCGCTGTCACTCACATCCAGTGAGCAAACTGGGGTTGCCATGGCAACAACTACTACTGGAGAACTAAGAAACTGATTAAAAGGAAAGCAAGGAGCCTTTCCGGGGAGAGATACCTGGATGGCAGAGCCGCCTTTCAATGATGGATAAAGTCTAACGTGCTTTTCAAAAGGAAGGAAGCAAAAAAAAAAATGTCATAAGCAGCTGGATTTTCCCTAAAATAGCTTCATGGTGGGCTTGGAAGCCTCAGTACTGCAGGATAAGAACACAAAACATAAGTCAGAAGCTACTAGATGCATCAGATGAAGTAGATTTCCAATAAAGATGGAGTGAAGGAAAGGGAGGTGTGTGGCCCCTAGGAACCAAAGGGCATAAGGGCCCCATGCTCAGCTCGACCTAGGGTGCATGGTTCACTAATCTACCGTAGGTGGAAATCTTTTGTCTCGGAAAATGAAGGAGATCTCTCCAAAGGAGGGGAGACAGTTCACCGGAACAAGAGTCCACATAGGAAGATTTACCCTCTAATCAAAACTTCCATTTATTGATCAGTTTCAGTGACAGTGGTCTCCAGGATAAACAGAGAAGGTCAGTCTCCTCAGCGGGGACACAGCAATAAAAACCTCAAAGAGCAAAAATAGCTGTCACCCCAAGCCAAAAAATGGGTTACCATCTCTAGGGTAGAGATGAGAGTGAAAAAAAAACATATTTACACACGTTTCAGGGAGTCGGAGGACCCCTTTATCAAGGTGACTGACTCTGACTGTTGTCTCTGACTCCACACGCCTCTACTGCACATATTATCCACTGCTATACCCTCTGCACTCCTCTCCTAAATATGTTACTCATGATCGTACCCTCCACACTCTTCTCTTGCACATATTATCCATTGCTTTACCCTCTGCACTCCTCTCCTAAGTATTTTACTCATGGTTGTACCCTCTACACTCTTCTCCTGCACGTGTTTCTCACTGTTATATCCTCAACACTCATCTCCTTCACCTTCACATATTGCCCACTGTCATACCCTCCACACTCCTCTTCCTCACCTACACATACTATCTATGCTACTCATGGTCATACCCTCCACACTCCTCTGCTATACCCACTGTCCGCAGTCATATTCTTTGCACTCCACACCTACACATACTGCCCACTGTCATAGCCGGCATACCTCTCTCCCTCACCTGCACATACTGCCCACTGTCATACCATCCACACTTCTCTCTCGCACCTACTCTCCACTGCTTTACCCTCTGCACTTCTCTCCTATATATGCTACTCATGGTCATACCCTCCACACTCCTCTCCTGTATCCACTGTCCACAGTCATATCCTTCGCACTCCACACCTACACATACTGCTCACTGTCATACCCGGCATACCTCTCTCCCTCATCTGCACATACTGCCCACTGTCATACTCTCCACACTTCTCTCCAGCACCTACTATCCACTGCTATACCCTCTGCACTTCTCTCCTATATATGCTACTCATGGTCATACCCTCCACACTCCTCTCCTGTACCCACTGTCCGCAGTCATATCCTTCGCACTCCACACCTGCACATACTGCCCACTGTCATACCCTCCATACTCCTCTCCCTCACCTTCACATAGTGCCCACTGTCATACCTGGCATTCCTCTCTCTAGCCCAATGTCATACCCTGCACACCCCTCTCTTACACATACAGATTACTGTCATACCTACAATATTGTCATTCCTGCACATACTATCACTCTCATACTCTCTGCACTCCTCTCGCAGACATGCTGCTCATAGTCTTACCCTCCACATTGTGTCTGGTGTTATACCCTACCCAATCCTCTCCTGCACATACAGCCTGCTGTCATATGCTTTGCACTCCTCTCCTACATATAATGCCCAGTATCATACCTTACACGAGCCTCACCTGCACACAATGCCTGTTGTCATACCCTACACACTCCTCTCCTACACATACTGCCCTCTGTCATATGCTTTGTGCTCCATCTCTACACAAGCTGCCTGGTATCATATTATATGCACTGCTCTCTTGCATACACTGCCCATTGTGATACTCTTTGCACTCCTTTACTGCACATGTACACAATGTCATACCCTACACACTCCTCTACTGCACATACTGCCTGCTATTTTAACCCCTGCATCCCTCTCCTGCACATATTTCCCACAGTAATATCCTCTGTGCCTACACATACTGCCTGATCTCATACACTACACACTCCTCTACTACACATACTGCCTGATCTCATACACTACACACTCCTCTACTACACACACTGCCTGATCTCATACACTACGCACTCCTCTACTACACATACTGCCTGATCTCATACACTACACACTCCTCTACTACACATACTGCCTGATCTCATACACTACACACTCCTCTACTACACACACTGCCTGATCTCATACACTACGCACTCCTCTACTACACATACTGCCTGATCTCATACACTACACACTCCTCTACTACACATACTGCCTGATCTCATACACTACACACTCCTCTACTACACACACTGCCTGATCTCATACACTACGCACTCCTCTACTACACATACTGCCTGATCTCATACACTACACACTCCTCTACTACACATACTGCCTGATCTCATACACTACACACTCCCTCTACTACACATACTGCCTGATCTCATACACTACACACTCCTCTACTACACACACTGCCTGATCTCATACACTACACACTCCTCTACTACACATACTGCCTGATCTCATACACTACGCACTCCTCTACTACACATACTGCCTGATCTCATACACTACGCACTCCTCTACTACACATACTGCCTGATCTCATACACTACACACTCCTCTACTACACGTACTGCCTGATCTCATACACTACACACTCCTCTACTACACATACTGCCTGATCTCGTACACACCACACTCCTCTACTACACACACTGCCTGATCTCATACACTGCACACTCCTCTACTACACACACTGCCTGATCTCATACACTGCACACTACTCTACTACACACACTGCCTGATCTCATACACTGCACACTCCTCTACTGCACATACTGCCTGATCTCATACACTACACACTCCTCTACTACACATACTGCCTGATCTCATACACTACACACTCCTCTACTACACATACTGCCTGATCTCGTACACTACACACTCCTCTACTACACACACTGCCTGATCTCATACACTGCACACTCCTCTACTACACATACTGCCTGATCTCATACACTGCACACTCCTCTACTACACATACTGCCTGATCTCATACACTACACACTCCTCTACTGCACACACTGCCCAATTTCTTACCTTCCACACTCCTCTAGTTCATGTACTGCTCCCTCTCATACCGTCCATACTCCTCTACTTCATGTACTGCTCACTCTCATTACCCTCCATACTCCTCTACTACACATACTGCCCGATCTATTACCTTCTACATGTATCTACTGCCTGTTCTGACCGATCTCATATCTCTACTGCATGTGCTGCCTGCTGTCATAACCGAACCTCTGCATTCCTCTACTTGCACATCCTACCCAGCAAAAGAGTTCTTCAGCACTTTAACCACTTGCCCTCCAGAGGATTTACCCCTCCTGACCAGGCTATTTTTTGCGATACAGCGCTACATTCGTTATACTGACAATTGCGCAGTCATGCAATGCTGCACCCAAATGAAATTTACGTCCTTTTTTCCAACTTTGAACTATGGGAAACTGACTAAGTGAATGCATAGGCAAAGCTGACCAACTGCAAGAACATTGTGCACCTAAACAACCTCACAATTTATCACTGATATTCTTTGCAGCCCACCCCCCCCCTTCTCCATACAGAAAATAAAAGTTAGGCATATGTCAGTTAGGCCTCCTATCCCTAATTAATCTGGGTTGCTGCTGGACAATTTACAAAAGCTGTATCCTCTGCAGTATCATAATTCTTTTTGTAAAACTCCAGTGCTTTTTGTCTCTAGTAAATTTGGACCTAGCCTTGCACATTAAAATTGTCCTGCTGCTAGCTAATTTTACACTACTGTATTATCTGTAGTCTCTTAACTCTTGTAGTAAAACACGTCTGTATTCTTTATCTTCAGTACAAGTTGGCATATTATCCCTGTTTAAATCTGTCTTGCTACTAGCCAGTTTTCAAAGCTGTATCCTCTGTTGTATCTAAGGTCTCCCTAGTCTGTGATTTTTGTCTCTAGTAAATTTGGGCCTAGCCTCGCTATTTACAATTGTCCTGCAGCTGGCCAATCTTACACTGTCGTGTCATCTGTGGCAATCACTTCATGTAATAAAATAAATCTTGCAGTAAAACACCTGCCTGTACTCTTTTTCTCAAGCAAATTTCAGCCAATTTTCTCTAATTAAAAACGCCCTGCAGTTGGCCAGTTTTACACCTCTGTATCACCTGCAGTCTCTTTTTTTCAGAGTGGGAGCTTTATATAAATTGGCCTGAGAGAGCAGACTTTTGCATCAGTGAGAACAGGAACAGCCACAACAAATTGCCAATTTCTATCTGCCGATCAAAGCAGGTTTATCATTATCTGATGAAAAGGCTATTTGTTTTTGTGATTTTGTACATTTTCAGTGCTGCCCTCAAGGCTGCATGAAAAGACCCTCCCCCTATGGTAGGGTATTTTATTAAAAAACATTTTGATTGGTACAGCTCGACCATGGCAGTGCCCAGCAATCATGTCTTTTTTTACAGTAGTTTGCTCTTTAGTTCTAGAAACAATTTAGTATTGATGTGATACTTTTTCTATTTGCACTAACATACAATTTTGAGGACAGGCTTTCGGGGTATGTCCCCTTCTTCAAGGTCCCAGCTGTACTGCCTGGACCGTGAAGAAGGGGACATACACCGAAAGCTTGTCCTCAAAATTGTATGTTAGTGCAAATAGAAAAAGTATCACGTCAGTACTCAATTGTTTCTGTAGCAAGTGCGCTAATACGGCTACAATCACCTCAAGCTCTTTAGTTCTAAAAATTATCAGAATTTAACAATATTTATACCTTTTCTCAGGATTCTCCTCTAAGTTTGGGTTCATCAAACTTTTAACAAGACTCAGCGAGCCCTTAGCAAAATTGATCCTGGGCAGATTTGCCCATTACTAGAGAGTAGTTGAATAGACATCTGAATGAGACTGGTAGCCCTGGGACAGCACAAAATGCTTTGAACACATCTACAATAAGAGCCACGTTAATGCTGGCTATGCACAATGTAAGACAAAACATCCACTAACAGTCTGCTCTGTGAACAATGGCAGAATAATAGCCCTCGCGCTTCTCCCTGCTAACATTTATTGTTCATTGTTTTGTTTTTTTGTACAATTTTAGCACAGTGAAAGTTCTGTCCAATTTGTTTTGTATAAACACTATATGAAAGAAAAAGTATGTGAACCCCTTGGGATTACGTGGAGTTTTGCATGAATTGGGCATAAAATGTGCTCTGAATGTCATCTAAGTCACAACAATAAGTCACAGTGCAGGGAGGAAAAAGTATGTGAACCTTTGGACTTAATAACTGGTTGACCCTCCTTTGGCAGCAATAACCTCAACCAATCATTTCCTGTAGTTGCAGATCAGACCTGCATGACACTCTGGAGTAATTTTGGACCACTCCTCTTCACAAAACTGTTTCAGTGTAGCAATATTCTTGGGAAGTCTGGTGTGAATCGCTCTCTTAAGGTCATGCCACAGCATTTCAATCGGGTTGAGGTCAGGACTCTGACTGGGCCACTCCAGAATGCGTATTCTGTGCTGTTGCAGCCATTGTTTTGTTGAATTACTTGTATGCTTTGGGTCATTGTCCTGTTGCATCACCCATCCTCTGCGGAGCTTCAGTTGGCGGACAGATGGTCGTACGTCTTCCTGCAAAATGTCTTGATAAACTCTGGAATTCATTTTCCCATCAATGACCACAATCCGTCCAGGCCCTGAGGCAGCAAAGCAGCCCCAAACCATGATGCTCCCTCCGCCATGTTTTACAGTGGGGATGAGGTTTTGATGTTGGTGTGCTGTGCCTTTTTTTCTCCACACATAGTGTTGTGTGTTCTTCCCAAACAACTCAATCTTGGTTTCATCTGTCCACAGTATATTTTGCCAGTAGTGCTGTGGAACATCCAGGTGCTCTTTTGCAAACTTAAAACGTGCTGCAATATTCTTTTTGGACAGCAATGGCTTCCTCCATGGTGTCCTCCCATGTGCTCCATTCTTGTTTAATGTTTTCCTTATTGTAGATGTGTCAACAAAAATGTTAGCATGTCCCAGAGATTTCTGTAGGTCTTTAGCCGACACTCTGGGATTCTTCTTTACCTCATGCAGCATTCTGCGCTGTGCTCTTGCAGTCATTTTTACAGGATGACCACGCCTAGGGAGAGTAGCAACAGTGCTAAACTTTCTCCATTTGTAGACAGTCTGTCTTACCGTGGACACATGAACATCAAGGCTTTTGGAGATACTTTTGTAACCCTTTCCAGCTTCATGCAAGTCAACAATTCTTGATCGTAGGTCTTCTGAGAGCTCTTTTCTGCGAGACATGGTTCACATCAGACAGTGCTGCTTGAAACCAGTAAACCCAAAAGAGGTGTGTGTTTTTTAAGGGCAGGACAGCTGTCAGCAACACATCCAATATCATCACACTGATTGGAGTCAAGATTGGCTCACTCCTGGCTCCAATTAGCTCTGGGAGAAGTCATTAAGCTAGGGCCTCACATACTTTTTCCTCCCTGCACTGTGAATGTTTACATGTTATGTGCAATTAAACCATGGCAACATCTAATGTTTGTGTAGTATTTTGTTCAGCAGACTGTGTTCTTCTATTGTTGTGACTTAGATGACGTTCAAAGCACATTTTATGCCCAATTCGTGCAAAACTCCACGTAATCCCAAGGGGTTCACATACTTTTTCTTGCAACTGTATACACGTTGTTGAAAAATCACTAGAAACATAGGTGTCCTTTCACTATAACTACCCTATCCTTTGATGTGGACATTTGTCAGTCTTCAAAACTGTAATCATACAATAAAAGACTTAATTTTAATGACCAGGATATACATGGGCACCAATAGAAGTACACAATATATAAGGATCCATAAATTCAGAAAGAAATGATCAGGGAAGCCTGCGTTCACTTGGTATGCATATCTGCTATTCAGCATGCATTACAACATATCTAAACCTAAGAATAAAAATGTAATCTATTGCAGCTTACCAGTCCTACGATGTGGTGGCAGCATTAGTTTTATATTTTTATGCTTTTTCCTTTATTTTTACTTGGTGATCCTGCCAGTAACATACTTCCTGTCTATACATGATTAGAAATTCGACCGATCGGTCATCCGGCGACCGAGAGGCATTCGTTCGTTGGTCTAAATTGTGGCCCACATTAAGCAATCTAAAAAAATTGTTCGTCGGGCAATATGTAGTGTTGGCGTCTTCCGTACAAGTGGAAGTGATGCGGTGTGCGTGTGACCTTGTAGCCACGCCCTTCCGGCCAGAACGAGCGATATGCACAACAATGACCAGCAATGAGTATAATATCGTTTATTACATGACCTATATACATAAATAGTGATACATAAAATATAATCTGCACAATTCTGGTTTCATGATCTCATTAGGACAATCTACTTTTAACATTTGGATTTTTCATTCGTGTTTCCGAAGGTTCCTTGGACATAAACATCCGGGTCATCTTTCCACTCATGTGTGATAGCGCTTGATAGATTTTTTTCGTACAACCGTCATATCACCGCATAGAAAATCGGTCGTTCATATGCAAAACGACAAAATTGTTCACTGTAGTTAAACCAGATTTTTTCGTTCACAATATCGTTATCGGTTAAAACATCCTGCTCATCAACGAAGACAAAATCATTCGATCAGCGGTTCCGCAAATTTTTTGTACGATTTTCTTATCGTGTGTACGGGGCATAAGGCTGACAACACTCATTCACCATATTGTTTAAATGGAAGGACAGCATTGGTAGGTGCAGAATATCTACCCATCTCCTGTTCTCAATAACATATCAAAAACAGAAAGCACAGAAAGTTATCAGCTTAGGAGACTACTGTCAGAATGTTTTTTGGATATATAAAACAGAAAAAAAAACAGTTTTAGTGGTTAGAGTTTACATACACTTTAAGGCCACTGTAGACACTATAGGACAGTCAGAAGCAGGGGCGGACCGACCATTTGGAAACTCGGGCACTGCCCGAGGGCCCGGGGTCAGTAGGGGGCCCCTTGAAATACCCCTGGTACCTTTTTCATAGGCTTTTTTGAGATTGGGCAAGGACACAGGGGCTCCATGATCCCCTATTGCCCGGGGGCCCCATGAGTTGTCAGTCCGCCCCTGGTCAGAAGTTCAGGCACATTTCCGCTCCCTTCATACATTTTTTTTGTTAGCTAGACACTCTTCATGTTTAACCTATTGAGGGAGGCTACAGACACCTCAAGTGGTGGTTTATAAGCAGGAAAATACTCATTTACTTTACCAACCGCTCAGTGTCTGCCATCCCTCTTTGCCAATCTCTTCACTGGCTTCTGATTGTTCAGCGAATTAAATTTAAAATACTAACAACATACAAAGCCATTCACAACTCCTCAAACTACATCACCAATCTTGTCTCCAAATATCACCCAAACCATCCTCTCCGCTCGCCCAAGACCTCCTGCTCTCTAGCTTTCTTCTCTCCTCCTCCCATACTCTTCTCCAGAGCCTCTCCTATCCTCTGCAACTCTCTACCCCTATCTGTCTATCTCCTACTCTGGCCATCTTTATGTGATCCCTGAAAACTCATCTCTTCACGGAAATCTTTCACAGTAACAACTTACCTTTTAACTCTTCCATCATCTCATCCCCCACAGTTTTTACCTTTTGTACCACTTGCCCTCCCTATTAAATGGTAATCTATCATGAGCAGGACCCTCTTGTATTTTATTGCATTGTAACTGTACTGTCTCCCTCTCAAGCGCTGCGCAAACTTTTGGCACTATATAAATCCTGAAGAATAATAATAATAAAATAAAAGTGATAAGACAAGGTTTTACTATAAATTTGATCACTATTTACCCCGGAAAAGCTTTAGATGGCGATGTTTCATATATATTAGGGTAATCTTATTCATTGTTGTCTATGAAGTGCTGGGTTCACCTTGATTTACCAGCACAATGAATAAAATGCCCTAAGCAGCCAATGGCAGGCCAGAGCAATACCACATGGAAGAAAGTCCTTAAACGATTGTAAGCTCCAACCAGCGTGTCTTGGTGTTTTCACTTCGGTGAGCAGGTGGAGTAATAGAGGAACGAAGAGAAGGGGAGTAAAAGCAAGTGGTGGTGGTGCCATTACTTTGCAAGAGTTCACTTAGCAGCATGACTAGAAGGTCTTCTAACATTCTGGCTTTGGTACCAAATATTATTCTGTTGGTACCGTACTCCTTTTCATATTGCTAAATATGTATCCCAATGCTCACCTGTCTGCTTGTGTAACTGTGGACAGAATGGTCCAATGCTCCATGTCTGGTCGATGTGTCTGAAGGTGTACAGGTTGTGGACTCGAGTCTGTTGTTTGATATATACAGTTCTCGGTTCCAACCTCTGAAGATCCTGTAGAAGCCTTGCTGAACAAACCTATCCAAACTATCCTTCAATGGACAGCCAAATTACCACCATTTTTAATGCCACAAAACAAAGCATAGCCCACTTTTGGAAGCCTCATTGCTGAAGTGGAAATTCATCTGATTGGGGCCATTATAAATAAAAAAATGACAACTCTTTCACTGGACACCCATAAAAAATATCTTGCTCCATAAAAATTAATTCCCCATGGATAACGTATTCCCAACCAAATATAAGAGCCTTGATTTTATGAGCACAACTGGACCACCCATGGAAATGGAGGTGACCCCTTCCTCTTCCTCGCCTTTTTTACTTTCATTCCCTGAAGATAACCATACACTGACCAAGTTTCTGCTGTTTCTTGATGAACCGGCTGAAATTCGCGAGGTGGGTGGCCCTGCTGGCCCTTCTCCATTTGCCAAAAATCAATAATATGATCAACTTTTGTTAAAGGTGCTTTAAAATAGTGGGGGCAAACAGCAGCTGCATCCAGTAGCCCGGCAGAGGGGATTCGTCCATGCAGTGTTAGTGTGGATAAAAGAATTTGTAAGGATATCTTCCACAGGTTGAATGGAATAAATCTAACAGCTTTACTAACACTTTTTGATTTCCTCGACACATGCATGCACTACTCTATCTCTTTATTGGGTAGGGATGAGCTTAGTGTTTGGTATGAATGCTAAGCTCAGGTGATGCATTTGAACCGGCCATGGACGTCACCAGGCCCATTCACTTACATGGCTGGGACAGAATCAGCTCCTGTTGAGTTCAGTGGGGTTTGGTTTAGCACCCGAACTCTTCTGAAGTTCAGGGAACCTTTGCTGGACCAAACCCAGGGCAATTTGGTTCATCACTACTGTTGGGGGGGGAGTTCTCCTCCACCTCCACTCTTGCATACTTCGGAAACACGAACTTAGAAGCATATGAGATTGAACAGAATTGCTTTGATAAAAATAATATGAACTGTTCCCTATGGCCTACTATTGTATGCATCTCCCATTGGTTTACAATGCAGATGTGTGCTTCTGTACAACTTTACCTTTTACATGGGCAGCACAGTGGCTAAATGGTTAGCACTTCCGCCTGGCAGTACTAGGGTTGTTGGTTCGAATCCCAACCGCAGCACCACCTGCCTGGAGTTTGCATGTTCTCCCTGTGCCTGCGTGGGTTTCCTCTGGGTTGTCCAGTTTCCTCCCACACTCCAAAGACATGCTGGTAGGTTAATTGGCTCCTGTCTAAATTGGCCCTAGTATGTGTATGTATGAATGTAAGTTAGGGACCTTAGATTGTACGCCCCTTGAGGGTTAGGGACTGATGTGAATGTACAATATATATGTAAAGCGCTCTGCAAATTGACGGCGCTATATAAGTACCTGAAATAAATACTGTAAAAGTCTTCAATAAAACTATTAAAGAAGAAGCAGCAAGGTCTGATTTTTTACAAAGAGAACCCAATTTAAATTCACTTTCGGCATATTAAGTACAGTCCAAACCTGAAGAATGCTGCATGCCCATAAAAGTAAGTATGTTGTTTAGAAGAGTCTTAATTTAGAGTGCAATTTATTCTGGCGGCCCTCCACCGTGAGCTGGTGCTGCAAACAGCTGCTAATAATGAAAGTGTTACTAGCAGGGAAACATGTGGAAGAGAAGTCCTATCACTGCATGGTGTGACTCGCACATTATCAAGTCAGGGACTGGCACATGAGAGGAAGTTTAGGTGTAACACTTTCATGACTAGTTACAACTGCCAACGGTGGGTGATGTTTTTGTTAAAGAAGCTGTGAAGGGAGTCTAAGAAAATGACAGCGCAAGTCTAGCAATAGGCATACTATATATAATGAGCTAGAGGCCTCTTAAAAGTGTAGGTATGGAGTAAAATAAAGCAAATAATATTTAGTACATTTCTGCAATGCATGCGCATTTCCCCATTTTTTTCCCGTTACAAACGTTGCAAGTTCAGAAAAACACCTTATGGCCATGCCAGAAATCCAGTGAGCGCCTAAGTTCCTGTAGCGAGCAGACAACGCTGCCTCCATTGAAATCCTAAGCAGTGTTGTCAGCCCTGCCTGAGTTCGCCCCTGCTGGACTACAGAATACTTCTCCTTATCTCCATAATACAACTGGGGGGTGTTCAGTATCGAGTTGTCAGCCCTGCCTGAGTTCGCCCCTGCTGGACTACAGAATACTTCTCCTCATCTCCATAACAGAACTGGGGGGTGTTCAGTAATGGGTTGTCAGCCCTGCCTGAGTTCGCCCCTGCTGGACTACAGAATACTTCTCCTTATCTCCATAACACAACTGGGGGGTGTTCAGTAATGGGTTGTCAGCCCTGCCTGAGTTCACCCCTGCTGGACTACAGAATACTTCTCCTTATCTCCATAATACAACTGGGGGGTGTTCAGTATCGAGTTGTCAGCCCTGCCTGAGTTCGCCCCTGCTGGACTACAGAATACTTCTCCTCATCTCCATAACAGAACTGGGGGGTGTTCAGTATTGGGTTGTCAGCCCTGCCTGAATTCGCCCCTGCTGGACTACAGAATACTTCTCATCTCCATAACAGAACTGGGGGGTGTTCAGTATTGGGTTGTCAGCCCTGCCTGAGTTCGCCCCTGCTGGACTACAGAATACTTCTCATCTCCATAACACAACTGGGGGGTGTTCAGTATTGGGTTGTCAGCCCTGCCTGAGTTCGCCCCTGCTGGACTACAGAATACTTCTCATCTCCATAACACAACTGGGGGGTGTTCAGTATTGGGTTGTCAGCCCTGCCTGATTTCGCCCCTGCTGGACTACAGAATACTTCTCCTCATCTCCATAACACAACTGGGGGGTGTTCAGTATTGGGTTGTCAGCCCTGCCTGAATTCGCCCCTGCTGGACTACAGAATACTTCTTCTTATCTCCATAACACAACTGGGGGGTGTTCAGTATTGGGTTGTCAGCCCTGCCTGAGTTCGCCCCTGCTGGACTACAGAATACTTCTCCTCATCTCCATAACAGAACTGGGGGGTGTTCAGTATTGGGTTGTCAGCCCTGCCTGAATTCGCCCCTGCTGGACTACAGAATACTTCTCATCTCCATAACAGAACTGGGGGGTGTTCAGTATTGGGTTGTCAGCCCTGCCTGAGTTCGCCCCTGCTGGACTACAGAATACTTCTCATCTCCATAACACAACTGGGGGGTGTTCAGTATTGGGTTGTCAGCCCTGCCTGAGTTCGCCCCTGCTGGACTACAGAATACTTCTCATCTCCATAACACAACTGGGGGGTGTTCAGTATTGGGTTGTCAGCCCTGCCTGATTTCGCCCCTGCTGGACTACAGAATACTTCTCCTCATCTCCATAACACAACTGGGGGGTGTTCAGTATTGGGTTGTCAGCCCTGCCTGAATTCGCCCCTGCTGGACTACAGAATACTTCTTCTTATCTCCATAACACAACTGGGGGGTGTTCAGTATTGGGTTGTCAGCGCAGTACAGAAAGTTAGGAGCTCACTGGATTTTTGGAAGGATCACCAGGTATTTTTCTAATTTTGCAGGCTTCGTTCCTACTTCCTCCCTTGTTAGAGGAAAGAGGAGCGTTCTCTAACATACACTCACCAGCCACTTTATTAGGTACACTTGTTCAATTGCTTAGTAACACAAATTGCTAATCAGCCAATCACATGGCAACAACTTGATGCATTTAGGCATGTAGACGTGGTGACGATGACTTGCTGAAGTTCAAACCGAGCATCAGAATGGGGAAGAAAGGAGATTTAAGTGACTTTGAACGTGGCATCGTTGTTGGTGCCAGACGGGGCTGGTCTGAGTATTTCAAAAACTGCTTATCTGCTGGGATTTTTACGCACAACCATCTCTAGGGTTTACAGAACATGGTCCAAGAAAGAGAAAATATCCAGTAGGCAGCAGTTGTGTGGACAAAAATGCCTTGTTAATGTCAGAGGAGAATGGGAAGACTGGTTGCTGCAATATTCAGATGGCAGGGTCAAAATTTGGTGTAAACATGAAAGCATGGATCCATCCTGCCTTGTATCAATGGTTCGGACTGGTGGTGGTGGTGTAATGGTGTGGGGGATATTTTCTTGGCACTATCAAAGTGTTCCTAATAAAGTGGCCGGTGAGTGTAAATACCAGTGAGTTTACATTTGTGATTAATGTGATCGGTCATCACAAGGTACAGAACTGCTCAGATTGGCTCTGTATACTGCCTGTGAGCAGAGCTATTCGGAGATGGCAGATTACAGCCATTAACAAATTCACTGGCCATTGATGTCAAGGGCAATGCAGATATAAACATCCACCACTTTGTAATTTTTAAAGTGGCAAACCATGAGCACTTGTACATATAAAATGTAGAGATGTACTGAATATATATATATATATATATTTTTTTTTTCTCTTTTGCCACCATTTTCTTCCAAGGTTTTATTCTCTATATAAAGGCAAAAATATGAAAAATTCCATCATCCAGCTTGATAATTATGCAACTAGTATACATTTTACTCCATTGTATGTATATAAAGTGAACAAGAGTCAGATCTTGTCAATATTTAAAGTGTCCATCCCATTGACAACAGGGCATAAAAGGAAGGGGAATAGGTATTACCAGAACAGGAAGCCACTGAAAATATTGTAAACCGGACAGATCTTACAACTGTTTCCCATGTATACTTTTGTTGTCTCTTTCCCCATCAGAAAGATTTGCCATTGTCTGGACAGGAAGTGAGGGTAAATCTCCCCAGTGTGGACAGGCTTAATAAGCATTTAATTGGGAACAAGGCGCACCTATGTTTTGCTTTATCAGGGCAAAGCAACAAGAACACTTACCCCCGCTTCACATCTATGCGGCCGTGCGGGCTGCGCTTTGCATGGGCACGAGAGCCCATTCTTTTGAATGGACTTCCGTGCCACGCAGGGAAGAAGTCCCTGCACTACTTTGGAAAATTCCCCCCTTGCACGGGAACCTCTGTTCCCAATACGGTTCGGTTTTCTAGTGCGGGTGGCGTGCCATTAGAATTAGTGCCGGTGGTGCAGCTGCATGGATTTTCGTGTGGAACCGCAGCGGCACCACCCGCACAGATGTGAACCGGGGGTTAAGGCTCCTTGCACATGATGCATCAAGCCTGTGAGTGCAATCCTGAGGCACAGGTGCAGCGTCCAGCCCTGCTGCCTACTGCACGTCAAAGTCTAAAGCAGGCTGCAGGGGCGGACTGACAACTCATGGGGCCCCCGGGCAATAGGGGATCATGGGGCCCCTGTGTCCTTGCCCAAACTCAAAAAAGCCTATGAAAAAGGTACCAGGGGCATCTCTTGGGGCCCCCTACTGACCCTGGGCCCTCAGGCAGTGCCCGAGTTTCCAAATGGTCAGTCCGCCCCTGGCAGGCTGTAATACAGTATGGCTGGTCATTGTACCAAGTCATCAAAGGGTCTGCTTTACAGCCAAGTAGCTAATAGTTTCAAACAATAGTTAGCAATGGCAGCTTTCATATTTCCACCAGTACAGGCTTGTCCTCCAGGATGTTCATATGCCGTACAACCTCCACCACTGAGATTTCACACTACAATCTGGTATGAGCTGTAAACTTAATGGACAAGTATTTATATTAAAAAGGAAGCAATGTAAGGGAGGATGGTGCTTAATCATTTCCCATAGGCAAAGAATCCTTTCACTTACTCACTGTTCTTTTCCTATGTACAGCTGCTTTGAAGGAGTTAAAAGACAATGTTGTCTGTTTCCGTGTAAGGAAATTACTGTCTGTGCTATACATACAACCCGTCTGCCTCGTCATAGTGAGTCCATAGACAGCCAGAGCTATTGGCAGGCATAACTAAGAGAAGAAGAGAAAGTGCATCTATATGAGCAATGGCTTGGTGGCTTTAAGAGCTAAGTACATTATAAAGCCCCTTGTTTAAACATCTTGAGGCATTTACCTTAGAAAATGAGAGCTGAAGACGTTGAACTTAACTTGACAAAGAATACATTCATTATATGGCAAAGAGTTTGTCCGCACCTGACAATCACACCTATAGGAGCCAACTGGACATACCAATTCAAAACCATAGGCATTAATATAGAATTGCCCCCTTTGTCACTAGAATGGTCTTCCCTCTTCTGGGAAGGCTTCCAACAAGATTTTGGGGTGTCTGTGAGAATGTAGACCTATGCTGCCAAAAAGAGCATTTGTGAGTACCTGAACTGATGTTGGATAAGAAGACCTGGCTTGTAATCAGCGTTCCAGTTCATCCCAAAAGTGGTTGGTAGACTTGAGATCATGGCGCTGTGTAGGCCACTTGACGTCCCCTCCACCAAACTCATAAAACCAGATTTGTTTGGAGCTGGCTTAGATGCAGGAGCACAGTCATGCCGAAACAGAAAGGGGCCTTCCCTCAGACTAATACTATAAATTTGGAATTGGCTAAAATGTCTTTGCATGCTGTAGCATTAATGGCACCTATCACCAGAAGCACCTGAATGCAAAACGAAGGGGTGTCTACATACGTTTGGTCAAATAGCTGTGAAAATGTGGAATAGACTCCTTCAAGAGTTGGTTCTGGGCAGCTCAGTGGATGGCTTTACAAAAAGTCCTGGATTCTTTCTTAGATACACAAAATATAACTGGATACTAGGTAAAGTTGATCCAGGGAATATCCAGTTCCCCCCGATAAGGAAGGAATTTTTTTCCCCTGCAAGAGCAAATTGGACCAAGCTTTGCTGGGTTTTTTTTCGCCTTCCTCTGGATCAACTGTGGGTATAGGATTAGAGCTCTTTTTTTTTTTTTGTGAACTGGATGGACTTTCGTCTTTTTTCAGCCAGACTATGTAAGCACTACCGTCAGTGGACTGGATACTAATATTTATAGGTAAAGTTGATCCAGGGAATATCTAATTGCCTCTCGGGGGATCAGGAAGGAATTTTTTCCCCTGCAGGACCAAATTGGATCATGCTTTGCTGGGTTTTTTTTTGCCTTCCTCTGGATCAACTGTGGGTATAGGATTAGAACTTTTTTTTTTTTTTTGAATGGTTGAACTGGATGGACTTTTGTCTTTTTTTTTTTAAGCCAGACTAACTATGTAAATAGCTGTGATGATCAGGTGTCCAGACTTTTGGCCATTTACTGTACTGGCAGATCATCTCAATTACTTAAGTGTGATGCAAACTTATTCATGGATCTTTTAATAATGGTGTTGCATTTTACCCAAGTTGATCCTACTGTAATGGTTCATCAGTGAACATCTGCCTACGCCTCTACAGGGAACAGAAATTCCAGTCCACACATGGTGCAGTGTTCAGAGATGTAAGCAAGCTGTCATGGGAATGCACAGAGGCTTTAGTTGGAGCCTATCAGAGAACGTCTCTGCACATGCCAATCCCCATTCCTAACAGAGTTGCATGAGCTCCTCATTTTCAAAGTGTGATGCCATCAACAGTTTCTTCATAATTTTTCTCAGTACAGGTTTTAGCTCGCATATAGGACCACATTTCATCATTGCCTCCTGCAGGTACACAACCCTGGGCAGCTAAAAGAAAACTCCTCTGCTAGGGTGACCACTCTTCAACAGAGTTTCTGGTGTTATTTCATAATTTTATGATCTTGTGACACTAAATAAGCTGATATGTGGTGACTATTTTAACTTTTGATAGGGAAGGGGGGGGATGAGAGGTTAACTGTACAGGATAAAGCCACCTCTTTGCTCCTGCCGCCTGTAGATACAGGCCTACTGGTAAATCCAGCCATGGCCATATGGGATATTTAATAAGGCCAAACCAATAGTAATAAATGAAGTAACTCATGTCAACCAGACCAAAGAAAACTCTAAATGGCTGCTGTAATCAACTACATGATGATTGCACTGCTCTACTGAAGACCCATCATAAAATCTTATGGAGGGTAGTAATTGGAAGATATCAGCAAATCTAACCATGCACACAACTCAAATCATGCCATTAAAGGTTCAACAGCCAGGAATCATGACCAGGAAAATGGTAGCCAATCAGCACAAAGGCTGGCCATACACGATACAGTTTTCTGTCCAATTTCCTTTAGATTTACCTTCAACTGTGTGGTGCGAGGGCCTGCCTAATTGGATACAATTGAACGTGTTGTTAGGTTTGACCTCCTATTATATGGTTTTGGTAAACCAAAAAGCTCAAAAAAAAATGTATAATGTATGGCCAACCTTAGGCAAAGCAATTGAATTAGTGGCTCAGTGTTATTGATTTACTAAAACTGAAGTGTGCAAAATCCAGTGCAGCTGTGCATGGCAGCGAATCAGCTTCTATCGTCAGCTTGTTCAGTTAGGCTTTGACCATAAAACCTGAAAGCGGATTGGTTTCTGTGCAGAGCTGCACCTGATTTTGCACTCTCCAGTTTTAGTAAATCTACCTCCAGTGTGACTTTTAAAGGTCAGATGCTTGTTTGGTAACTGGGCACTTTTTGGTTCTGACATTTTACAAAGCAATTTTGGAAAGTTGAAATGTTTGTTAGAATGAATTTCTGTAAAGCGTCTTTCTCTATCAGGATGGATTGATGGGAGCTGCTACTGTAAAACTGCAAATTCCAGAGCCAGTGTCTGAATGAGTCCGCAATACCTTGTAAAACAGTCCCGGAATGTGCATATCAAGGATCCCAACATTCACTGGGTGCATATTTGTTCCAGTTTAGTGACCGAGTAGTGACCAAAAGATGGAGTTCAAAGGATGAGAGCAGTACAGATAAATATTTGCCACAATAACAGGTCTGAGTAACAACCACCGTGTTTTGGGGGTTTATCACCACCTTCATCATCGGTGACAATGAAAGGCTAAATGATGAGAATAAATAGGACAGAGAATTGGAGAGTCTCCTATTGTATATTTATAGACTCTTTAGCTATACACTCTGGTCCTGCATATTTGTCGTTGATGAAGGGGGGCAGATGAACCCCAGAAACGTGTTGGCTGTTACTGACAGCGGTTATTGTTGCAAAGATTTTCTGAATGTCTGTGGTGCTCTCATCCTTTGAACCCCTTTATGCACCAGTACTACTATAACCTCATTTGGTCTTCTTACCAGCTTGTAGAGAGAAACCTCTACTCCAACTACCATTAGGATGGGGGTCCAGCATTTAACATACCAACTAAAGAGGAAGGACAGCCCAGAAGCCTGTACCTTTAAAAACAAAATCAGCAATGGCAGCTTCTAAATTGCGATGCGGAAAGGTCTTCTCCAAAATATTCAAAAAACATGTTTATGACGAACCTTAGTAACTTTTCCCCCAGAAAAATACAGACAACGCAGACTGCAGAAGTGTGGTTTTACATTTATTAAAGGCCAACACATTCCGATTCATACAGTTTAAATACAGGATCCTGGAAGAAGTGGTGACGGCAGCCGCGGTGGCACAACATGCAGGTGCGCTAAGAAGACGCCCAGCACAACTACCTGCGGAGAGAGAGAGACCAGTCAGAGCAGGAAAACAACATGGAACATACTGTATGTAACATCCAATAACAATCACCAACCCTTATAATTTAGATTAGGCTTCACTTAAAGTGGTTGTAAACATTTACATGTACCCAGTGAAGTGACTGGCTTCAGGTCATACACAGAGATTAAATAAATCCTCCAGCACAAGTTGTACCTATTTATCTGCAGTTTTCTCTTCTCTACATCCATTCGAAGTGCTGAATTTATAAGCTTGTCTGAGAATTCAGAAAAAAAGGGGCAGAGAGCTGAAGATACACACTACAGAGCTAAGTGAGGAGAGCTCTGAGAGCTGATTGGAAGGAAGACACAGTCCCCCCCCTCCCCTCCACACAGCTCACAGGAACAGAGCTGAGGCTGCCAATCCACTTTAGGTCCCTCTCATCATCTTTTTTCTCTTGGTGTCAGGAAAACTTGTCAGAAGTGATTCATGCAGATAGCAGGGAAATGAAGCAGCAGCCAGAAATGAAACCCAGTGCTCTCAATTGAGACAAGTACACACTATAGAGAGACATGCTTTGTTCACGTTTCATGTTTGAGGCTTACAACCACTTTAAGGTCCGTAGGGTGCACCAACCTCAAACCGATTAAGCATAAATAGTAAAAGAATGAGCGGAGATTACAGTGCACTTGTGAGAATTTATTCATAGGACCATGAAAAACACAGCTTAAATTGTGAGAAGTTCCTGCTACCCAAACAGATCCGTTGATTCATAGTCCGGAAGCCTTCATTTGCACCCTTGTCTAGAATATATTCCGTTAATAAATTAATTGCAATGTCAGCATAATTATAATTGCTGGAGAAAAGGTTCTCTAGGTTGATGGATATAAATGTATAGGATGGCTGATGTAAGTGTTCCCTATAATGGGTCAAGAGCAGTCTGGGCACAAATCACTTACAGGAGAGGAATAAAGTACAACACAGCTTGTATTACATGTTGCTTTAGAAACCGTATCTTGGGTTAAAGACCAAAAACAGTGGTACACTCAAATCTTTGAGTGTACCACTCAAAGTGGAACTAAATTTATCAGTTTCCCAAAACAGTGACATTCATGCCATGAAGGAGAACGGTCACGGTTGCTTGCACTCTCAACCAAACTGGTGTCATAACTGATCACTTGCAGCATCTTGGTATCTACAGTTCAAACAGAATCCAAGATGGAAGCTTCCGTGGCTAGATAGGAGGATTTAATTCCACTTTAACCCTAGGTTCACATCTGTGCGGGTGGTGCCGCTGCAGCTCCACATGAAAATCCGTGCAGCCGCACCACCCGCACAGAGGAATGCGGACCCGCAGGCGGGTGCCATTAGTTCTAATGGCACGCCGCCCGCACTGGAAAACACAACCGTACTGGGAACTGAGGGTCCCGTGCGGGCTGCATTTTCCAAAGAAGTGCAGGAACTTCTTTCCCTGCGTGTCACAGCACGGGAGTCCATTCAATGGGCTCTCATGCCTGTGCAAAACGCGGCCCGCATGGCTGCATAGATGGGAACCGGGGGTAAGACAGGTCTAGGTCTACTTGTAGACAGCAGACAAACTGTCCACTTTCCCATTCACGGTAGTTTTACTTTTCAAAAGTGATCATACAGATCAATGGTAGAATTTTACTTGGTTGATGCTGACAAATGAAAAAATGCAATTTTATTGCAAGTCAATGTTATCTAAGAAACTATTTAGTAGTGCTAAAGCCAGAAAATTGTACTCTTTAAACTGTATCCTGTGTAATCCACTCCATATTCCTGAGAGCTCCTCACATGTAGGCCAGATACGTCTGAGGCCTATGTTGTAGAACTTCTCGGTGTTTGAAAGACTGAATCTGGTAAATCAGTGCTGGTTCACACCATAGGACCGCAGTCCAGATGCATTCTGGATGCGTTTTCACATGCGCGTTTTTGGCGCATTGCGGTGTATTTTTGAAGTTTTCCCCCCTCTTTTTCTTCAATTTAAATTAGGGACATGTGCGTTCCAGTGCGTTTGTGGGGCATTTTGGTGCATTCCAGGGGGTTTTACCGAGTTCCAGTACAGTCCTGTGCAGAAAAAATTCAGCCTGTTCTACTTTTTTTCTGCAACCGGAACCGCGATTAACTATGACATTGACAACCATATAGCCTACTTTCTGTGTGTTTTGGATGCAGAAAAAAAAAGCAAAAAAATGCATGTAGTATGAACTGGCCCTCAAGGTAGGTATGCACCCCACTGAGGACCATGATAATATATTCATTTTGAATTTAGAACTCCAGCGTTAATTTATCAGACCTGGTATGTGTGAGTGATAGGAGTTTGCAGTGGTGTGTTTGTGAACACCTCTTCAACAGACAAGTAAAAGGGGGTTCCGAGAGCATCACTGTCATTTCCATGTTTGCGTGAACCAAAGTCTAGTATCAGTAGGCATTTGCAGCTTCCTTTTAGGATTATTCTGCTTGCTTTTGAAATCAGTTTAAGGGCCCATTCACTCTAAGGGCTCGTTCACACTAGGCTGTTTTGCCAACGCTTGCCAAACGCCCCTATAGCGTTTGGCAAGCGTTGGTCCGGCGTTTGCGGAGCGTTTTTTAACGCTCCGCAAACGCCGCATGCGCGGTTTAGCGGCGGTTGCTAGGCGTTTGCCGAGCGTTAATAACGCCCCACAAACGCCTATAATGCAGTTTGAGTGGTGTTACCGCTCCGCAAACGCCCCGCAACCGCACCGCAAACGCCGGCTGGGCGTTTGCGGAGCGGCACCATAGACGAGAATAGGAGGCTTCAACGCCTCCTGACTCGTCCAGAGGCGTCCGTTTTGCCGCGACGCAAACGCTCCCGTTAGAACAGCACCATGTGCTGTAATGTGCAGAATTGGCAGAGGCGTTTGGGAAGCGGTAAAAACGCTTCCCAAACGCCTGTCTGCCGCCTGCACACAGCGCTAGTGTGAACGTAGCCGAAGACCTATATGTGACTAGCACAACGCTCTGCAGTTCCTGTGCAGTGTGATTTACAGCCCATTCATTTTGAAGCCCATGCACCGCACCAAAAGTAGTGCATGCAGTACATTTGGAAATACACTACAACTGGATTGCAAGGTACTTTTGTACCACGTGATCCAGTGCGGGCAAACTCACTGTGCTTGCAACTTGCGTTTGAGGTGTCGTTACTTTTGTACTGACAGCCGCTGCAGACTGCAAGAGCAGTGCGATTGGAATGCGGTGCGGGAAATCGTCACGTGGCATTCTAGTGTGAACGGGCCCTAAGACTCTTCCGAGATCATTCACTGGTGCATTCACATCTGCATTTCACCTACTCCTAATGCAGGCCATAGACGGGCCATTTATCGGCCAATAAACGTAAAATCGGTCGGCCCCGTTGCCGATGCTGCCACCAACGTCCACGAAAAACGTCCGATTTTTGTGGCTTTTCCAGCATGACCGATAAAAATAATTGAGAAGATCCGTGAAAAACGGCCGCCGGGCTGGCCCCACTACTGGCGTGAATATCGGTCGATTATTCGTACGGACAAAAATTCGGCCGATAAATGACCCGTCTATGGCCTGCACAAGTCAGCCTTATGCCGTCTTGGACAGGGACTGAGGTTATAGTAACACACATACAAGGTAACAACTACTCATACTTACAATAAACAAAGAACTTTCTACATATACTTCATTCATATACATCCTGCTTATCTGCAATGTAATCTACTATCTCTTGTGGGGTCATCAACTTCTCACCGTCACCGTCTGGGATCTCGAAACCTAGAAGGAAAGACCAAAGTTCAGTAGAATAAGACACACGGATGGTCCAATGAATGAAGGCAGCAGAAGGCAATAGTGCAGTTGCAGCAGAACACGAAGTCCCATCCCTGGTGCCAGGCTGTGGGGGGAACTCGCTGTTCTACAACTGCTGGAGGACACAAAGCTTCCTTGACTCTGATTTAGGGAGCAGAGCAATGACAGCTTCACAGACAGTTTAAGCAAGTAATGTCTCAAGCTGTTATTGAACAGCTTCCAGTGCGTCCTGCCCAGCCAGCAACTCCCGGAACACCCGCAGCGGCCAGCAGAGCATGCGGCTTCTTGTCATTCAGCAACTGACTTTTCTTGTCTACAGTGAGGAAATCGAACATCTTTCTAAATCCGACAAATGCTTAGTAGCCCCCACTCAGGCCAACAAGATTTGATGAATTGGATGCTGCTGACGAATGAGGGTGCAGGCTGCAAAAAGGTTCATCCAGACCCAAAGAACGCAGTAGAAATAGGAAGAGGTACCCCCAACCACTGCACACATCGCCCAGCCCAAGTGGTGGTTAGCAGGTAAAAGCAGCCTCAGCTCAATTCATCCAAACCACGTCCTCAACATGGGAGCGTGGCCTGGATGAATCGAGCGGAGGCTGCTTTTACCTGCTAACCACTCAGGTCAGGCAAGGTGTGCGGCACAAGGAGGTCTTTTGTATTTCTACATCTTTTTTTTTTTTTAAGACACAAATTATGTGAACCCAGGGGCGGACTGACCATTTGGAAACTCTGGCACTGCCCAAGGGCCCGGGGTCAGTAGGGGGCCCCATGAGATGCCCCTGGTACCTTTTTCATAGGCTTTTCTGAGTTAGGGCAAGGACACAGGGGCCCCATGATCCCCTATTGCCCGGGGGCCCCATTAATTGTCAGCCCTTCCCTGTGTGAACCCCTTAAAACTGAACTCCAGGCAAACAGATTTTTTTCTGTCCATCCTGTACTGATATTTACACAGCTATGCCACACCACACAGCCCTATTTTTTTCTCTGCTGCAGTTTGGCGGCTCTTACAAGTCTCCTCCCCACCCTGTGATTGGACAGTGAACAGCAATGAGCTCACCTAAGTCAGTCACTCTCCTCTCATAAAAATGCTCCTTGCACTGCAACTGGCTGACTCCCTGTGCTGCTTCTCCCTTCCCTAGTGTGAGCTCTGCTGTACAGAGATTGCAAAACGATGAAACCAAATCATATCAGGGTATATATACTGCTTGCATTTAAAAATATATACCTAATGGTTTATATCTTCCAGTAGTTCAGTGTAACGGAACCGTCCCCAGACTGCACTTGGATACTTCCGTTAGGATACCGCTTCCCTGTCCGAACACTAACCACAGACACCACAGCCGACCATACAAGACCAGACAACACTAGTCTTGAAGTAAACCAGGAAATATACTACTTTATTTTAACACAGATACAAGATATATACATTCAAAGGAACAATCCCCCCTCCCTGCATAATGACACAGGGCGGGGCAATCTACCTTCAGTAACAAGAGACACACCAACAGACAGTCCCATCAGGAGGGAGGGCTGCTGGAAACACCCCCCACCAAGCCAATACACAAACACATACATCCCATAATAGTTTGCTCCTAAGCAAGACACACAGTAGAACAATTGGATGCAACCACATGGCATTAAACAATCAACAACCCCCCACCCCAGTATTGGGACAGATCACCCTGTACCCCTAACAGGCACAGGGTGACTTAACATAGTAGGGATATGGGGAGCTGAGACAGGGGTCTCCCCACCTCTCCAAAGTTAGCTGGGTTCTACCCCCCCCCCCCCTCCCAACACATTCACCCCAAAAGGAAACCTGTTCTGAGAGAAATATGTAGGCTGACAGTGCGGAGCTCTCCTGTTGTAAAAGCTAGTTTCCTGGCTGTCAATGCGAATCCAATTTTTTTTCATAATTACAGAGTTACTCACCCTGGAAAAGTCTACAAATAAGGAGTCAAGACTTCTCTTACTGCATTGTCTGTCCAAACCAGAGACTTAGAATGCATTGAAGTCGGAGACCGAGAAGCAAAACACATTATCAAGTGGTGGTCAGTATTGGCAGCCTCCATATTTCTCCTAGGACAGCTCTCTTTTTAAGCTGAACTATAAGTCAAAGAACCCCCCCCCCCCGTCCCCCCCTCCTTGCTTTTATTTATTTATTTATTTATTTTTTTAACACTGGGAGGGAGAGGGACAGTGCTGGGAACCAATCAGGGTCTGCTGCATACACATGTACTGACAGGAAACATGCGGACAGAATGAAAGAGCAAAGTGACCACAACTGATGACTTAGGCAGCCCATACAGAAGTCAGCTTTTTTTTGTTCAACCAGTGGATTGAATAAAAAAACTGATTGCCCTGTCAGTTAGTGGATGAAGAAATTCTCCCTGCCATCTCTCGACTACATCGCTGTCAGCACACACTGATCAGTGTCGCAGACTATAGCCCGCAGTGCTGATCGAGTGACTAAAATTCAACAAGGTGGTTGAACAGAAGTCAATTAGTAGATCGACTTCTGGTCAACCCCAGTGGCCATTCATGGATGAAAATTCAGCCGCTCCCTGCTGAACCAGCTAAATTTCGATCCATGTATAGCCAAGCTTTATTGCTGCTGCAAGCGTTGCGGTCTATAATCAGACTCCACTCATCTGAAAATATAGAGCACACAAAAATGATATATATATTGAAATAGAATGACAGGTGGAATATATATTACGGATGACAGATATTTATTCACGAGCTCTAACCATATTTGATAAGCCAATATTTGCTTTCATCATCCTGCAAAATTAATATGCTGCTTTAACTTGCGTTCCCTGTGCCCGCACGTGTGTTTACTGATGCTTGCGCACAAGCCAGTTGCCTAGCAACCTGTAAGTGGGTAGGGGTAGATAAAATCACCCGCATACAGAGAAAGCTCGCTACCTCTACTGAGACTGTCCTACTGACACAGATAAGTAAAAATAATCATTGCCGGGAGCAATGTCATAGAAAAGTTCAGCCTAAACATTTGAATGAAATGATTTATTTCTCTTTTTTTTGGATTGGAGAAGAACGGAGGTCAAAAACAGATCAAAGCCCAAAGTCCAATGCTTCTAGAATTATGACCACAGCCCAGCGAGGTGGAAATGCAGATGCTAGAGAATGGCAAGTCCTATTGCATGAATGAATGATTCTACCTGAAAGCTCTGAAAATGTAAAAGGTTACCAAGCACATTTAATTAGACCTGGTAACACCACAATCAAAACACGATACCCAAACATGCAGATTGCAGGTTTTCTTTACCCTGATTAAATTCCATTCACTAATACCTTACTGCATGTAGTGGATGGATAATAATTGGTATGGCAACCACGTATGCCTCCCAGCAAAAATCATCATCCATCAAAGCCCTGGTGACTTGAACGGCGACATGGTCCAAGTCTGCCATCTAATGGGAAGGTGGAATATTGCAGTAAGCCAAGGGAAAATAAAT